>NC_074698.1:36403655-36558655 GCF_029448725.1 Salvelinus fontinalis | reverse complement strand
AGGGAGGGTAGAGGACCATACAGTAGGGAGGGTAGAGGACCATACAGTAGGGAGGGTAGAGGACCATACAGTAGGGAGGGTAGAGGACCATACAGTAGGGAGGGTAGAGGACCATACAGTAGGGAGGGTAGAGGACCATACAGTAGGGAGGGTAGAGGACCATACAGTAGGGAGGGTAGAGGACCATACAGTAGGGAGGGTAGAGGACCATACAGTAGGGAGGGTAGGGGACCATACAGTAGGGAGGGTAGAGGACCATACAGTAGGGAGGGTAGAGGACCATACAGTAGGGAGGGTAGAGGACCATACAGTAGGGAGGGTAGACCATACAGTAGGGAGGGTAGAGGACCATACAGTAGGGAGGGTAGAGGACCATACAGTAGGGAGGGTAGAGGACCATACAGTAGGGAGGGTAGAGGGACCATACAGTAGGGAGGGTAGAGGACCATACAGTAGGGAGGGTAGAGGACCATACAGTAGGGAGGGTAGGGGACCATACAGTAGGGAGGGTAGAGGACCATACAGTAGGGAGGGTAGGGACCATACAGTAGGGAGGGTAGAGGACCATACAGTAGGGAGGGTAGGGGACCATACAGTAGGGAGGGTAGGGGACCATACAGTAGGGAGGGTAGGGGACCATACAGTAGGGAGGGTAGAGGACCATACAGTAGGGAGGGTAGAGGACCATACAGTAGGGAGGGTAGAGGACCATACAGTAGGGAGGGTAGAGGACCATACAGTAGGGAGGGTAGAGGACCATACAGTAGGGAGGGTAGGGGACCATACAGTAGGGAGGGTAGGGGACCATACAGTAGGGAGGGTAGAGGACCATACAGTAGGGAGGGTAGAGGACCATACAGTAGGGAGGGTAGAGGACCATACAGTAGGGAGGGTAGAGGACCATACAGTAGGGAGGGTAGAGGACCATACAGTAGGGAGGGTAGAGGACCATACAGTAGGGAGGGTAGGGGACCATACAGTAGGGAGGGTAGAGGACCATACAGTAGGGAGGGTAGAGGACCATACAGTAGGGAGGGTAGAGGACCATACAGTAGGGAGGGTAGAGGACCATACAGTAGGGAGGGTAGAGGACCATACAGTAGGGAGGGTAGAGGACCATACAGTAGGGAGGGTAGAGGACCATACAGTAGGGAGGGTAGAGGACCATACAGTAGGGAGGGTAGAGGACCATACAGTAGGGAGGGTAGAGGACCATACAGTAGGGAGGGTAGAGGACCATACAGTAGGGAGGGTAGAGGACCATACAGTAGGGAGGGTAGAGGACCATACAGTAGGGAGGGTAGACCATACAGTAGGGAGGGTAGGGGACCATACAGTAGGGAGGGTAGGGGACCATACAGTAGGGAGGGTAGAGGACCATACAGTAGGGAGGGTAGAGGACCATACAGTAGGGAGGGTAGAGGACCATACAGTAGGGAGGGTAGAGGACCATACAGTAGGGAGGGTAAGGGACCATACAGTAGGGAGGGTAGAGGACCATACAGTAGGGAGGGTAGAGGACCATACAGTAGGGAGGGTAGAGGACCATACAGTAGGGAGGGTAGAGGACCATACAGTAGGGAGGGTAGAGGACCATACAGTAGGGAGGGTAGAGGACCATACAGTAGGGAGGGTAGACCATACAGTAGGGAGGGTAGACGCCCATACAGTAGGGAGGGTAGGGGACCATACAGTAGGGAGGGTAGAGGACCATACAGTAGGGAGGGTAGAGGACCATACAGTAGGGAGGGCAGGGGACCATACAGTAGGGAGGGTAGAGGACCATACAGTAGGGAGGGTAGAGGACCATACAGTAGGGAGGGTAGAGGACCATACAGTAGGGAGGGTAGGGGACCATACAGTAGGGAGGGTAGAGGACCATACAGTAGGGAGGGTAGAGGACCATACAGTAGGGAGGGTAGAGGACCATACAGTAGGGAGGGTAGAGGACCATACAGTAGGGAGGGTAGGGACCATACAGTAGGGAGGGTAGAGGACCATACAGTAGGGAGGGTAGAGGACCATACAGTAGGGAGGGTAGAGGACCATACAGTAGGGAGGGTAGAGGACCATACAGTAGGGAGGGTAGAGGACCATACAGTAGGGAGGGTAGGGACCATACAGTAGGGAGGGTAGAGGACCATACAGTAGGGAGGGTAGAGGACCATACAGTAGGGAGGGTAGAGGACCATACAGTAGGGAGGGTAGAGGACCATACAGTAGGGAGGGTAGAGGACCATACAGTAGGGAGGGTAGAGGACCATACAGTAGGGAGGGTAGGGACCATACAGTAGGGAGGGTAGAGGACCATACAGTAGGGAGGGTAGAGGACCATACAGTAGGGAGGGTAGAGGACCATACAGTAGGGAGGGTAGAGGACCATACAGTAGGGAGGGTAGAGGACCATACAGTAGGGAGGGTAGAGGACCATACAGTAGGGAGGGTAGAGGACCATACAGTAGGGAGGGTAGAGGACCATACAGTAGGGAGGGTAGAGGACCATACAGTAGGGAGGGTAGAGGACCATACAGTAGGGAGGGTAGAGGACCATACAGTAGGGAGGGTAGAGGACCATACAGTAGGGAGGGTAGAGACCATACAGTAGGGAGGGTAGAGGACCATACAGTAGGGAGGGTAGGGGACCATACAGTAGGGAGGGTAGAGGACCATACAGTAGGGAGGGTAGAGGACCATACAGTAGGGAGGGTAGAGGACCATACAGTAGGGAGGGTAGAGGACCATACAGTAGGGAGGGTAGGGGACCATACAGTAGGGAGGGTAGAGGACCATACAGTAGGGAGGGTAGGGGACCATACAGTAGGGAGGGTAGAGGACCATACAGTAGGGAGGGTAGAGGACCATACAGTAGGGAGGGTAGAGGACCATACAGTAGGGAGGGTAGAGGACCATACAGTAGGGAGGGTAGGGGACCATACAGTAGGGAGGGTAGAGGACCATACAGTAGGGAGGGTAGAGGACCATACAGTAGGGAGGGTAGAGGACCATACAGTAGGGAGGGTAGAGGACCATACAGTAGGGAGGGTAGAGGACCATACAGTAGGGAGGGTAGAGGACCATACAGTAGGGAGGGTAGAGGACCATACAGTAGGGAGGGTAGAGGACCATACAGTAGGGAGGGTAGAGGACCATACAGTAGGGAGGGTAGAGGACCATACAGTAGGGAGGGTAGGGGACCATACAGTAGGGAGGGTAGAGGACCATACAGTAGGGAGGGTAGGGGACCATACAGTAGGGAGGGTAGAGGACCATACAGTAGGGAGGGTAGAGGACCATACAGTAGGGAGGGTAGGGACCATACAGTAGGGAGGGTAGAGGACCATACAGTAGGGAGGGTAGGGGACCATACAGTAGGGAGGGTAGAGGACCATACAGTAGGGAGGGTAGAGGACCATACAGTAGGGAGGGTAGGGACCATACAGTAGGGAGGGTAGAGGACCATACAGTAGGGAGGGTAGGGGACCATACAGTAGGGAGGGTAGAGGACCATACAGTAGGGAGGGTAGAGGACCATACAGTAGGGAGGGTAGAGGACCATACAGTAGGGAGGGTAGAGGACCATACAGTAGGGAGGGTAGGGGACCATACAGTAGGGAGGGTAGAGGACCATACAGTAGGGAGGGTAGGGGACCATACAGTAGGGAGGGTAGAGGACCATACAGTAGGGAGGGTAGAGGACCATACAGTAGGGAGGGTAGGGACCATACAGTAGGGAGGGTAGGGACCATACAGTAGGGAGGGTAGGGACCATACAGTAGGGAGGGTAGGGGACCATACAGTAGGGAGGGTAGAGGACCATACAGTAGGGAGGGTAGAGGACCATACAGTAGGGAGGGTAGAGGACCATACAGTAGGGAGGGTAGAGGACCATACAGTAGGGAGGGTAGAGGACCATACAGTAGGGAGGGTAGAGGACCATACAGTAGGGAGGGTAGAGGACCATACAGTAGGGAGGGTAGAGGACCATACAGTAGGGAGGGTAGGGGACCATACAGTAGGGAGGGTAGAGGACCATACAGTAGGGAGGGTAGAGGACCATACAGTAGGGAGGGTAGAGCCATACAGTAGGGAGGGTAGACCATACAGTAGGGAGGGTAGAGGACCATACAGTAGGGAGGGTAGACCATACAGTAGGGAGGGTAGAGGACCATACAGTAGGGAGGGTAGAGGACCATACAGTAGGGAGGGTAGGGGACCATACAGTAGGGAGGGTAGGGGACCATACAGTAGGGAGGGTAGAGGACCATACAGTAGGGAGGGTAGACCATACAGTAGGGAGGGTAGAGGACCATACAGTAGGGAGGGTAGGGGACCATACAGTAGGGAGGGTAGAGGACCATACAGTAGGGAGGGTAGAGGACCATACAGTAGGGAGGGTAGAGGACCATACAGTAGGGAGGGTAGAGGACCATACAGTAGGGAGGGTAGGGGACCATACAGTAGGGAGGGTAGAGGACCATACAGTAGGGAGGGTAGAGGACCATACAGTAGGGAGGGTAGGGACCATACAGTAGGGAGGGTAGAGGACCATACAGTAGGGAGGGTAGGGGACCATACAGTAGGGAGGGTAGAGGACCATACAGTAGGGAGGGTAGAGGACCATACAGTAGGGAGGGTAGAGGACCATACAGTAGGGAGGGTAGGGGACCATACAGTAGGGAGGGTAGAGGACCATACAGTAGGGAGGGTAGGGACCATACAGTAGGGAGGGTAGGGACCATACAGTAGGGAGGGTAGAGGACCATACAGTAGGGAGGGTAGGGGACCATACAGTAGGGAGGGTAGAGGACCATACAGTAGGGAGGGTAGAGGACCATACAGTAGGGAGGGTAGAGGACCATACAGTAGGGAGGGTAGAGGACCATACAGTAGGGAGGGTAGGGGACCATACAGTAGGGAGGGTAGAGGACCATACAGTAGGGAGGGTAGGGACCATACAGTAGGGAGGGTAGAGGACCATACAGTAGGGAGGGTAGGGACCATACAGTAGGGAGGGTAGAGGACCATACAGTAGGGAGGGTAGAGGACCATACAGTAGGGAGGGTAGGGACCATACAGTAGGGAGGGTAGAGGACCATACAGTAGGGAGGGTAGAGGACCATACAGTAGGGAGGGTAGGGACCATACAGTAGGGAGGGTAGAGGACCATACAGTAGGGAGGGTAGGGACCATACAGTAGGGAGGGTAGAGGACCATACAGTAGGGAGGGTAGACCATACAGTAGGGAGGGTAGAGGACCATACAGTAGGGAGGGTAGAGGACCATACAGTAGGGAGGGTAGAGAACCATACAGTAGGGAGGGTAGACCATACAGTAGGGAGGGTAGAGGACCATACAGTAGGGAGGGTAGAGGGCCATACAGTAGGGAGGGTAGGGGACCATACAGTAGGGAGGGTAGAGGACCATACAGTAGGGAGGGTAGAGGGCCATACAGTAGGGAGGGTAGGGGACCATACAGTAGGGAGGGTAGAGGACCATACAGTAGGGAGGGTAGAGGACCATACAGTAGGGAGGGTAGGGGACCATACAGTAGGGAGGGTAGAGGACCATACAGTAGGGAGGGTAGAGGACCATACAGTAGGGAGGGTAGAGGACCATACAGTAGGGAGGGTAGGGGACCATACAGTAGGGAGGGTAGGGGACCATACAGTAGGGAGGGTAGAGGACCATACAGTAGGGAGGGTAGGGGACCATACAGTAGGGAGGGTAGAGGACCATACAGTAGGGAGGGTAGAGGACCATACAGTAGGGAGGGTAGAGGACCATACAGTAGGGAGGGTAGGGGACCATACAGTAGGGAGGGTAGGGGACCATACAGTAGGGAGGGTAGAGGACCATACAGTAGGGAGGGTAGGGGACCATACAGTAGGGAGGGTAGAGGACCATACAGTAGGGAGGGTAGGGGACCATACAGTAGGGAGGGTAGAGGACCATACAGTAGGGAGGGTAGAGGACCATACAGTAGGGAGGGTAGAGGACCATACAGTAGGGAGGGTAGGGGACCATACAGTAGGGAGGGTAGAGGACCATACAGTAGGGAGGGTAGAGGACCATACAGTAGGGAGGGTAGAGGACCATACAGTAGGGAGGGTAGGGGACCATACAGTAGGGAGGGTAGAGGACCATACAGTAGGGAGGGTAGAGGACCATACAGTAGGGAGGGTAGGGGACCATACAGTAGGGAGGGTAGAGGACCATACAGTAGGGAGGGTAGAGGCCCATACAGTAGGGAGGGTAGGGGACCATACAGTAGGGAGGGTAGGGGACCATACAGTAGGGAGGGTAGAGGACCATACAGTAGGGAGGGTAGGGGACCATACAGTAGGGAGGGTAGAGGACCATACAGTAGGGAGGGTAGGGGACCATACAGTAGGGAGGGTAGAGGACCATACAGTAGGGAGGGTAGAGGACCATACAGTAGGGAGGGTAGAGGACCATACAGTAGGGAGGGTAGGGGACCATACAGTAGGGAGGGTAGGGGACCGTACAGTAGGGAGGGTAGAGGACCATACAGTAGGGAGGGTAGACCATACAGTAGGGAGGGTAGAGGACCATACAGTAGGGAGGGTAGAGGACCATACAGTAGGGAGGGTAGAGGACCATACAGTAGGGAGGGTAGAGGACCATACAGTAGGGAGGGTAGAGGACCATACAGTAGGGAGGGTAGAGGACCATACAGTAGGGAGGGTAGAGGACCATACAGTAGGGAGGGTAGAGGACCATACAGTAGGGAGGGTAGAGGACCATACAGTAGGGAGGGTAGAGGACCATACAGTAGGGAGGGTAGGGGACCATACAGTAGGGAGGGTAGAGGACCATACAGTAGGGAGGGTAGAGGACCATACAGTAGGGAGGGTAGAGGACCATACAGTAGGGAGGGTAGGGGACCATACAGTAGGGAAGGTAGAGCCATACAGTAGGGAGGGTAGAGGACCATACAGTAGGGAGGGTAGAGGACCATACAGTAGGGAGGGTAGAGGACCATACAGTAGGGAGGGTAGAGGACCATACAGTAGGGAGGGTAGAGGACCATACAGTAGGGAGGGTAGAGGACCATACAGTAGGGAGGGTAGAGGACCATACAGTAGGGAGGGTAGAGGACCATACAGTAGGGAGGGTAGAGGACCATACAGTAGGGAGGGTAGAGGACCATACAGTAGGGAGGGTAGAGGACCATACAGTAGGGAGGGTAGAGGACCATACAGTAGGGAGGGTAGAGGACCATACAGTAGGGAGGGTAGAGGACCATACAGTAGGGAGGGTAGAGGACCATACAGTAGGGAGGGTAGAGGACCATACAGTAGGGAGGGTAGAGGACCATACAGTAGGGAGGGTAGAGGACCATACAGTAGGGAGGGTAGAGGACCATACAGTAGGGAGGGTAGAGGACCATACAGTAGGGAGGGTAGAGGACCATACAGTAGGGAGGGTAGAGGACCATACAGTAGGGAGGGTAGAGGACCATACAGTAGGGAGGGTAGAGGACCATACAGTAGGGAGGGCAGGGTACCATAGAATCTGTTCATTAGCGAACGGCAAAACACATAATAACGTTAATACAACATTAACTATGACTAGTTTCCAACGTTAATAACGTTAATACAACATTAACTATGACTAGTTTCCAACGTTAATAACGTTAATACAACATTAACTATGACTAGTTTCCAACGTTAATAACGTTAATACAACATTAACTATGACTAGTTTCCAACCTTAATAACGTTAATACAACATTAACTATGACTAGTTTCCAACGTTAATAACGTTAATACAACATTAACTATGACTAGTTTCCAAGGCAAATAACTTGAATGACGTTAAAGTAGAACTCACAGTGGTTTAACTACTTTGCTGATATGAAGGAAAAAAACAGGCAATCATAACATCAAGTCAAAAATATCAAATTCCCAGTTTATGCTTCAAAACCAACTTTATAAGAGGATTTAAAAATAGGTTATATTTGACTCAAAATTCCCTGACATGCAGTAAGGCATTGTTGGCAGAATAGATGGATGCAGTTCAATGCATGAGAGTATTCAGACCACTTGACTTTTTCCACATTTTGTTAGGTTACAGCCTTATTCTAAAATGTATTACATAGTTTTTTCCCCTCATCAATCTACACACAATACCCCATAATGACAAAGCAAAAACAGTTTTTTAGACATTTTTGGATAATTCTTCAAAAATAAAAAACGTAAATATCACATTTACGTAAGTATTCAGACCCTTTACTCAGTATTTTGTTGAAGCACCTTTGGCAGCGATTACAGCCTCGAGTCTTCTTAGGTATGACGCTACAAGCTTGGCATTTCAACTGTATCTATTTTGGAAGTTTCTCCCATTCGTCTCTACAGATCCTCTCAAGCTCTGTCAGGTTGGATGGGGAGCGTCGCTGCACAGCTATTTTCAGGTCTCTTCAGAGATGTTAGATTGGGTTCAAGTCCGGGTTCTGGCTGGGCCATTCAAGGACATTCCGAGACTTGTCCCGAAGCCATTCCTGCGTTGTCTTAGCTGTGTGCTTAGGGCCGTTGTCCTGTTGGAAGGTGAACTGTCGCCCCAGTCTGAGGTCATGAGTGCTCTGGAGCAGGTTTTCATCATGGATCTCTCTGTACTTTGCGCCGTTCATCTTTGCCTCAATCCTGACTAGTCTCCCAGTCCCTGCCACTGAAAAACATCCCTGCAGCATGATGCTGCCACCACCATGCTTCACTGTAGGGATGGTGCCAGGTTTCCTCCAGACGTAACGCTTGGCATTCAGACCAAAGAGTTCAATCTTAGTTTCATCAACCAGAGATTCTGGTTTCTCACGCACGGCCGCGTTCCCCACTCTATATTGCTATTGAATTTTCACAAATGCTTTACTAAAAGTAATTCCCAAACATTCTATGATTTTATGAAAATGTGAAAATGACCATATGTAAGTGCTTGCTTGTTAGAGAATGTAAAGAAAGGTGTCATATCCTTCCTGGGGCGTATATGTATATCCTTCCTGGGGGGGTATATGTATATCCTTCCTGGGGGTGTATATGTACAGTGGGGAGAACAAGTATTTGATACACTGCCGATTTTGCAGGTTTTCCTACTTACAAAGCATGTAGAGGTCTGTAATTTTTATCATAGGTACACTTCAACTGTGAGAGACGGAATCTAAAACAAAAATCCAGAAAATCACATTGTATGATTTTTAAATAATTAATTTGCATTTTATTGCATGACATAAGTATTTGATCACCTACCAACCAGTAAGAATTCCGGCTCTCACAGACCTGTTAGTTTTTCTTTAAGAAGCCCTCCTGTTCTCCACTCATTACCTGTATTAACTGCACCTGTTTGAACTCGTTACCTGTATAAAAGACACCTGTCCACACACTCAATCAAACAGATTCCAACCTCTCCACAATGGCCAAGACCAGAGAGCTGTGTAAGGACATCAGGGATAAAATTGTAGACCTGCACAAGGCTGGGATGGGCTACAGGACAATAGGCAAGCAGCTTGGTGAGAAGGAAACAACTGTTGGCGCAATTATTAGAAAATGGAAGAAGTTCAAGATGACGGTCAATCACCCTCGGTCTGGGGCTCCATGCAAGATTTCACCTCGTGGGGCATCAATGATCATGAGGAAGGTGAGGGATCAGCCCAGAACTACACGGCAGGACCTGGTCAATGACCTGAAGAGAGCTGGGACCACAGTCTCAAAGAAAACCATTAGTAACACACTACGCCGTCATGGATTAAAATCCTGCAGCGCACGCAAGGTCCCCCTGCTTAAGCCAGTGCATGTCCAGGCCTGTCTGAAGTTTGCCAATGACCATCTGGATGATCCAGAGGAGGAATGGGAGAAGGTCATGTGGTCTGATGAGACAAAAATAGAGCTTTTTGGTCTAACTCCACTCGCCGTGTTTGGAGGAAGAAGAAGTATGAGTACAACCCCAAGAACACCATCCCAACCGTGAAGCATGGAGGTGGAAACATCATTCTTTGGGGATGCTTTTCTGCAAAGGGGACAGGACGACTGCACCGTATTGAGGGGAGGATGGATGGGGCCATGTATCGCGAGATCTTGGCCAACAACCTCCTTCCCTCAGTAAGAGCATTGAAGATGGGTCGTGGCTGGGTCTTCCAGCATGACAACGACACGAAGCACACAGCCATGGCAACTAAGGAGTGGCTCCGTAAGAAGCATCTCAAGGTCCTGGAGTGGCCTAGCCAGTCTCCAGACCTGAACCCAATAGAAAATCTTTGGAGGGAGCTGAAACTCCGTATTGCCCAGCGACAGCCCCGAAACCTGAAGGATCTGGAGAAGATCTGTAGGGAGGAGTGGGCCAAAATCCCTGCTGCAGTGTGTGCAAACCTAGTCAAGAACTACAGGAAACGTATGATCTCTGTAATTGCAAACAAAGGTTTCTGTACCAAATATTAAGTTCTGCTTTTCTGATGTATCAAATACTTATGTCATGCAATAAAATGCAAATTAATTACTTAAAAATCATACAATGTGATTTTATGGATTTTTGTTTTAGATTCCGTCTCTCATAGTTGAAGTGTACCTATGATAAAAATTACAGACCTCTACATGCTTTGTAAGTAGGAAAACCTGCAAAATCGGCAGTGTATCAAATACTTGTTCTCCCCACTGTATATCCTTCCTGGGGGTGTATATGTATATCCTTCCTGGGGGGTATATGTATATCCTTCCTGGGGGGGTATATGTATATCCTTCCTGGGGGTGTATATGTATATCCTTCCTGGGGGGGTATATGTATATCCTTCCTGGGGGGGTATATGTATATCCTTCCTGGGGGGTATATGTATATCCTTCCTGGGGGTGTATATGTATATCCTTCCTGGGGGGGTATATGTATATCCTTCCTGGGGGTGTATATGTATATCCTTCCTGGGGGGGGTATATGTATATCCTTCCTGGGGGGGTATATGTATATCCTTCCTGGGGGTGTATATGTATATCCTTCCTGGGGGGGTATATGTATATCCTTCCTGGGGGGGTATATGTATATCCTTCCTGGGGGGGTATATGTATATCCTTCCTGGGGGTGTATATGTATATCCTTCCTGGGGGGGTATATGTATATCCTTCCTGGGGGTGTATATGTATATCCTTCCTGGGGGGGTATATGTATATCCTTCCTGGGGGTGTATATGTATATCCTTCCTGGGGGGGTATATGTATATCCTTCCTGGGGGTGTATATGTATATCCTTCCTGGGGGGGTATATGTATATCCTTCCTGGGGGTGTATATGTATATCCTTCCTGGGGGGGTATATGTATATCCTTCCTGGGGGGTATATGTATATCCTTCCTGGGGGGGTATATGTATATCCTTCCTGGGGGGTATATGTATATCCTTCCTGGGGGGTATATGAATATCCTTCCTGGGGGGGTATATGTATATCCTTCCTGGGGGTGTATATGTATATCCTTCCTGGGGGGGTATATGTATATCCTTCCTGGGGGGGTATATGTATATCCTTCCTGGGGGGGTATATGTATGTCCTTCCTGGGGGTGTATATGTATATCCTTCCTGGGGGGGTATATGTATATCCTTCCTGGGGGGTATATGTATATCCTTCCTGGGGGGTATATGAACACATTTTAATAACATTTAACGTTGCTAAAATGCTGTCAGTTCCACTTTAAATATGACTAAGTTTCAATGTTCTCCACTTTGTCTCACAGGTCTCCTTCCAAACAGGATTTTCACACTCATCCATTTTCACTGGAAACATCAAATGGAATGTTCTGGATGGGGTTAGTTTTACAGCTGATGACTGATCTGACTGAATCCTTGGGTTTTATGTCCCGTAAGCATGGTTTGGATTGGCTTGGTGACTAACTGTTGCGTGCCATTTTTCGACAAAGGAAAATGGTCCTCAGACACATACTCACACACACGCATGCCATGTAGTTGGAAAATAAGGTTAGAAACAAGTGTTCAGCAATTCTCTGTAATTACTCCCCTTTAACTTTTCAACTTAATTGGCAAATGAAGACATGGTTTAAACCTTGGGCAGATGTTCCTTCCCCCGGGGTGACCAGAAGGCTCCAGACTGGCAACGCCTGGCACAGGGGATGGAGTCACTTTCTCTCGCTTGCTCTGTGTGTGTGTGCGCGCACAAGCATGTGTGTGTGTGTGTGTGTGTGTGTGTGTGTGTGTGTGTGTGTGTGTGTGTGTGTGTGTGTGTGTGTGTGTGTGTGCGCGCGCACTAGCTTGTGTGTGTGTGTGTGTGTGTGTGTGTGTGTGTGTGTGTGTGTGTGTGCGTGCGTGCGTGCGTGCGTGCGTGCGTGCGTGCGTGCGTGCGTGCGTGTGTGCGTGCGTGCGTGCGGGTGCGTGTGTGCGTGTGTTCCCTGTATATCCCACTGGTTCAAGGCTATGTGCAGTGACGCCACACAGGAGGCAGTTAAAGTGTGTTTTGTGAGTGTGTTGAAGGAGGGGACTATACCCAGCACACCACACATATGCCCCTAGCCACATCAAAGGACGCCTCATAACCAAGTGCTGGGTGGTCTCCCCCTGGCTTAAGACCAACTGCGTTATGGTTAGGGGGGGATACCGTGTTCTGTCTAACTGGGAAGACATGTTTGATTAGTTTGCTTTAGCTGAGATAGCAACAAGTTTGAGCTAAGACCGAGGAGAACACACACACACATAGACGTACAGTATGTAGACACTGACACACACACATAGACGTACAGTATGTAGACACTGACACACACACACACGTAGACGTACAGTATGTAGACACTGACACACACACGTAGACGTACAGTATGTAGACACTGACACACACACATGTAGACGTACAGTATGTAGACACTGACACACACACACACGTAGACGTACAGTATGTTGACACTGACACACACAGACACACTGACGTAGACGTACAGTATGTAGACACTGACACACACAGACACACGTAAACGTACAGTATGTAGACACTGACACACACACACACGTAGACGTACAGTATGTAGACACTGACACACACACACACACACACACACACACACACACACGTAGACGTACAGTATGTAGACACTGACACACACACGTAGACGTACAGTATGTAGACACTGACACACACACACACGTAGACGTACAGTATGTTGACACTGACACACAGACACACTGACGTAGACGTACAGTATGTAGACACTGACACACACAGACACACTGAAACATGAACTTACACTGAGCACTCAGAACCCCCCCCATGACACCGTATCACTCTGAGAGCAGCTCAGATTCATCACTACAGATTTAGTCCGCTGTCTCTCCTTTTCACTTTCATCCCCCGTTCTCTCCTTCTCTCCGTTTTCTCCCTCCAGCTCCATCATTCACCCCCCTCCGTTTTCTCTCTCCGTCCTCACACCCTCTCCATCATCTCTTTGTCTCTCCATCCTTTCCCCCATTGCTTTAGCTCCATATTCCTGTCCTCCCTCATCACCTCCCACTCTCCTTCTTACCTTCCCTCCTTCTTCTTTAAAAATGGACTTCCTCCCAATTCTCCCTTCTCTTCTTTTGGATACAACCCCCAGCACCCAATCCCCTTGACTCCGTCTGTCTCTCTCCTCCCTCTGTTCACCCCTCCCTCTGTCAGAGACACCCATAAATCACTATCCCAGCATGCTCACTGGAATGTCCAGTTGTCTCTTGTCTCGCTGTCTTTTCTCAGTGTATTGAGAACCCAGCATCTCTCTCTGTCTCTCTGTCTCTCTGTCTCTCTCTCTCTCTGTCTGTCTGTCTCTCTCTCTCTCTCTCTCTCTCTGTGTCCAGGGCATGGTGGAGGGTTGAGTGGAGAGCAGAGCAGAGGGGTGGTGACCTGTGTGTTCTCTGCTGGCTGAGTGTAATATGATAAAGTCCTGTGAGGATCTGTGTGAGAGGAACACAAGGCAGCCATCCCCCTGCTCTGGCATCTCTCTGTTCTGATGTCTTCTGTCAGAGCAGCCGAGGGGAGCGGAGACAGAACACAGCTGATAACCTAACGGCTAGCCTTCTCAAGGTCCCTGAAGATCATTTGCTGTTTTTCTCAGAGGAGAATGGAGAGAACAACCAGGAGTAATGTTAAATTCTTGTAACATTGGATGAGACAAATGTGGGTGTTTAGGAGATAACCTGGAGATGGACTGAAGAAAGGCACCTGGGTAGTCAAGGTCAGCCGGGTGTCACTTTGTACTTCAAGAGAATACACAATAAGCAACTGAGAGAGAGAGAGAGAAAGTGTGTGTGTGTGTGTGTGTGTGTGTGTGTGTGTGTGTGTGTGTGTGTGTGTGTGTGTGTGTGTGTGTGTGTGTGTGTGTGTACAACTGTGGCCCTCAAGGACATTTCTCCTCATAAATCTGCTCATAAACTCATTCCACAATAAGGACACTCCTGTCTAGACCCTGCTCCCATCCTGCTCCCGTCTAGACCCTGCTCCCATCCTGCTCCCGTCTAGGCCCTGCTCCCGTCTAGACCCTGCTCCCGTCCCGTCTAGGCCCTGCTCCCGTCTAGACCCTGCTCCCGTCCCGTCTAGGCCCTGCTCCAGTCTAGACCCTGCTCCCGTCTAGACCCTGTTCCCGTCTGGACCCTGCTCCCGTCTAGGCCCTGCTCCCGTCCCGTCTAGGCCCTGCTCCCGTCTAGGCCCTGCTCCCGTCTAGGCCTTTCTCCCGTCTAGACCCTGCTCCCGTCTAGGCCCTGCTCCCGTCTAGACCTTGTTCCCGTCTAGGCCCTGCTCCCGTCCCGTCTAGGCCCTGCTCCCGTCTAGACCCTGCTCCCGTCTAGGCCCTGCTCCCGTCTAGACCCTGATCCCGTCAAGACCCTGCCCCTGTCTAGGCCCTGCTCCCGTCTAGACCCTGCTCATGCAGATAACCACCCAGTCAAACTAGGCCTTAAACTTCAGTTATACGGGGCGGCAGGTGGTTAGTGGTTAGAGGCAGGTAGCCATCATTGTAAAAAATAATTTGTTCTTAGCTGACTAGTTAAAGAAAGGTTAAATAGATTTTAAAAAATATATATACCTCCCATCCACTGACACCGGTCATCCCTGGAATGATGTTACACTGAGTCTGACACCGGTCATCCCTGGAATGATGTTACACTGAGTCTGACACCGGTCATTTCTGGAATGATGTTACACTGAGTCTGACACCGGTCATTTCTGGAATGATGTTACACTGAGTCTGACACCGGTCATCCCTGGAATGATGTTACACTGAGCCTGACACCGGTCATCCCTGGAATGATGTTACACTGAGTCTGACACCGGTCATCCCTGGAATGATGTTACACTGAGTCTGACACCGGTCATTTCTGGAATGATGTTACACTGAGTCTGACACCGGTCATTTCTGGAATGATGTTACACTGAGTCTGACACCGGTCATCCCTGGAATGATGTTACACTGAGCCTGACACCGGTCATTTCTGGAATGATGTTACACTGAGTCTGACACCGGTCATCCCTGGAATGATGTTACACTGAGTCTGACACCGGTCATTTCTGGAATGATGTTACACTGAGTCTGACACCGGTCATTTCTGGAATGATGTTACACTGAGTCTGACACCGGTCATCCCTGGAATGATGTTACACTGAGTCTGACACCGGTCATCCCTGGAATGATGTTACACTGAGTCTGACACCGGTCATTTCTGGAATGATGTTACACTGAGTCTGACACCGGTCATTTCTGGAATGATGTTACACTGAGTCTGACACCGGTCATTTCTGGAATGATGTTACACTGAGCCTGACACCGGTCATGATGTTACACTGAGTCTGACACCGGTCATCCCTGGAATGATGTTACACTGAGTCTGACACCGGTCATGATGTTACACTGAGTCTGACACCCGTCATCCCTGGAATGATGTTACACTGAGTCTGACACCGGTCATCCCTGGAATGATGTTACACTGAGTCTGACACCGGTCATCCCTGGAATGATGTTACACTGAGTCTGACACCGGTCATGATGTTACACTGAGCCTGACACCCGTCATCCCTGGAATGATGTTACACTGAGCCTGACACCGGTCATCCCTGGAATGATGTTACACTGAGTCTGACACCGGTCATCCCTGGAATGATGTTACACTGAGCCTGACACCGGTCATCCCTGGAATGATGTTACACTGAGCCTGCTCAACAGCTGCTGCCCCAAACACACTTCAGCGGGAATGAGTCAAATTAAGAGCCTTTCCTGTAATCTGTACAGAGCTGAGAGAAGGTCCTCTTTACTGGAACACCAGCAGACCAAGTGAAACATACAGCAGGCCGGTCATAAAATCCTGGGCGGACTCCCTCCCTCCGCCTCTCCAATTGGTTAAGTCAGGCAGAAACACAGCAGCTCCAAGGTCAAGCCGGGGACTGGGAAGAGAAGGGATATCAACATGACAAACCACTGGCTGGCTGACTGGCTTACTGACTGGCTGGCTGGCTGACTGGCTGGCTTACTGACTGGCTGGCTGACTGGCTTACTGACTGGCTGGCTGGCTGGCTGGCTGACTGGCTGGCTTACTGACTGGCTGGCTGGCTACCACTGCCATTTACCGCCCCATCTTCCTCAGTAAAGTACACAGCTGACTGGCTGGCTGGCTACCACTGCCATTTACCGCCCCATCTTCCTCAGTAAAGTACACAGCTGACTGGCTGGCTTACTGACTGGCTGGCTGGCTACCACTGCCATTTACCGCCCCATCTTCCTCAGTAAAGTACACAGCTGACTGGCTGGCTGCTTTTCCCATGGGCTTCATCTGTTTGGGCCGAACCAGAACTTGTGAAGAGTATAGCCTACTAGAATGGCTTTTGCTTAAAGGTCCAATGCAGCCTCTTTTATCTCAATATCACATTCTTTCTGGGTAACAAATAACATTTTCAAAAATAAACAAAAATAGATTTTTAGCAAAGAACAATTTCTGAAGCAAGAATTTTGCTAGGACTGTCTGGGAGTGGTCTGAGTGGGGAGGGGGAAACTAAAAGCTAGCTGTTATTGGCAGAAAGGTTATGAACTCGCTTCTTATTGGTCTATTGACTAATTTACAGCCTGGTGACATCACCATTCTACTGACATTTACTTTATGTTCGTATAGTTATTTTTTACTATTTCTTATTTTTGTTGCAATGTACGCCATGTGTATCCCCTACATATGACTAATAAAACTTGAACCAGGCAGGCAAAAAGTCCATCCCACCAAAACAGGCTCTTACACAAAAATTGGATTCTCATAGTTTTCACAATCTCACAGTATTATTCCTACCTCATAGTGTGGAAATATATATAAAAACACAGAAAATTCACGTTTTTGACTGCACTAGGCCTTTAATGAAATCATACATTGATTGTCAATGGAAGACTAGACTTCTCCTGTCAGGGTCTGGGTCTCTGTGTGTAGGTCATGTCCAGAGAGTGAAATGGGGCCAGAGGCTTTGAGAAGGGGAGTGAGGAAGGTGAGAAGGGGGTCAGAGGCTTTGAGAAGGGGAGTGAGGACGGTGAAATGGGGGTCACAGGCTTTGAGAAGGGGAGTGAGGACGGTGAAATGGGGGTCAGAGGCTTTGAGAAGGGGAGTGAGGAAGGTGAGAAGGGGGTCAGAGGCTTTGAGAAGGGGAGTGAGGACGGTGAAATGGGGGTCAGAGGCTTTGAGAAGGGGAGTGAGGAAGGTGAGAAGGGGGTCAGAGGCTTTGAGAAGGGGAGTGAGGACAGTGAGAAGGGGGCCAGAGGCTTTGAGAAAGGGAGTGAGGACGGTGAGAAGGGGGTCAGCGGCTTTGAGAAGGGGAGTGAGGAAGGTGAGAAGGGGAGTGAGGGCAGTGAAATGGGGCCAGCGGCTTTGAGAAGGGGAGTGAGGACGGTGAGAAGGGGGCCAGAGGCTTTGAGAAGGGGAGTGAGGACGGTGAGAAGGGGGTCAGAGGCTTTGAGAAGGGGAGTGAGGAAGGTGAGAAGGGGGACAGAGGCTTTGAGAAGGGGAGTGAGGACGGTGAGAAGGGGGCCAGAGGCTTTGAGAAGGGGAGTGAGGACGGTGAGAAGGGGGTCAGAGGCTTTGAGAAGGGGAGTGAGGACAGTGAAATGGGGCCAGCGGCTTTGAGAAGGGGAGTGAGGATGGTGAAATGGGGGCCGCCAGCGTCCAATCCAAAATACACAGATGCCCTGCCCTGCAGCTTCTCGTGTGCTCTGTTTGTCAATAAAAATGATACCTCTGCAAAGGCAGGATACACACACACACACACACACACACACACACACACACACACACACACACACACACACACACACACACACACACACACACACACACACACACACACACACACACACACACACACACACACAGGGAGAGGGCAGAGGTGTGGAGAGTCAAGTCTGGACAGGGAGGGATCGACACACACTTACTGTGGTGATCTACTGGGAAGATAATCATGTGACCTACTGGGAAGATAATCATGTGACCTACTGGGGAGATAATCATGTGACCCAGTAGACAGGGAGATAATCATGTGACCCAGTAGACAGGAAGATAATCATGTGACCCAGTAGACAGGAAGATAATCATGTGAACCAGTAGACAGGGAGATAATCATGTGACCCAGTAGACAGGAAGATAATCATGTGACCCAGTAGACAGGAAGATAATCATGTGAGCCAGTAGACAGGAAGATAATCATGTGACCCAGTAGACAGGAAGATAATCATGTGAGCCAGTAGACAGGAAGATAATCATGTGAGCCAGTAGACAGGAAGATAATCATGTGACCCAGTAGACAGGAAGATAATCATGTGAGCCAGTAGACAGGAAGATAATCATGTGAGCCAGTAGACAGGAAGATAATCATGTGAGCCAGTAGACAGGAAGATAATCATGTGAGCCAGTAGACAGGAAGATAATCATGTGAGCCAGTAGACAGGAAGATAATCATGTGAGCCAGTAGACAGGAAGATAATCATGTGAGCCAGTAGACAGGAAGATAATCATGTGAGCCAGTAGAAGGGACCTGTTGATCAGTGGTGCCCTTACATGCCTGGGTCTGAGTGTTACCTGCTACAGGAAACACTTTAGTACACTTCAAGCTGCCTGTCTACGCATTGAAAATGATTAAAACCATATATTTACAGGCAATGGCACACTGGCACTGTGTAGGTCTGAAACCAAAATATTGAATCCCTGTAACCGTTAAACGGATGGAACAGCAAGGCTACAGTCCGTTCACATGTTGGCTTTTCTTTCTTTTTTATACACGTTTAGCTCTGCGGGCCGTAAAACATGTCAGCGCCTATGGGATGGAACCTGCTGTGTCTGTGTGTCTGTGTGTCTGTGCACGAGCGTGCGCAGGGAGAGAGAGAGAGATGGATAGAGAGGGAGAGTAAGAGGGGGAGAGAGAGAGATGGAGAGAGAGAGAGAGTAAGGGGGGGAGAGAGAGAGAGGGAGAGAGATGGAAAGAGAAGGAGAGAGGGATATGGAGAGAGGGAGAGAAGGAGAGAGGGCTATGGAGTGAGGGAGAGAAGGAGAGAGGGAGAAGGAGAGAGAGATATGGAGAGAGGGAGAGAAAGAGAGAGGGATATGGAGTGAGGGAGAGAAGGAGAGAGGGATATGGAGTGAGGGAGAGAAGGAGAGAGGGAGAAGGAGAGAGAGATATGGAGAGAGGGAGAGAAGGAGAGAGGGCTATGGAGTGAGGGAGAGAAGGAGAGAGGGAGAAGGAGAGAGAGATATGGAGAGAGGGAGAGAAAGAGAGAGGGATATGGAGTGAGGGAGAGAAGGAGAGAGGGATATGGAGTGAGGGAGAGAAGGAGAGAGGGAGAAGGAGAGAGAGATATGGAGAGAGGGAGAGAAAGAGAGAGGGATATGGAGAGAGGGAGAGAAGGAGAGAGGGATATGGAGAGAGGGAGAGAAGGAGAGATTGATATGGAGTGAGGGAGAGAAGGAGAGAGGGATATGGAGAGAGGGAGAGAAGGAGAGAGGGATATGGAGAGAGGGAGAGAAGGAGAGAGGGAGAAGGAGAGAGAGCTATGGATAGAGGAAGCGAAAAAGAGAGGGAGAAGGAGAGAGGGATATGGAGTGAGGGAGAGAAGGTGAGAGGGAGAAGGAGAGAGGGATATGGAGTGAGGGAGAGAAAGAGAGAGGGAGAAGGAGAGAGAGATATGGAGTGAGGGAGAGAAAAAGAGAGGGAGAATGAGAGAGATATGGAGTGAGGGAGAGAAAGAGAGAGGGAGAAGGAGAGAGGGATACGGAGTGAGGGAGAGAAAGAGAGAGGGAAAAGGAGAGAGAGATATGGAGTGAGGGAGAGAAAAAGAGAGGGAGAAGGAGAGAGGGATACGGAGTGAGGGAGAGAAAGAGAGAGGGATATGGAGTGAGGGAGAGAAAGAGAGAGGGATATGGAGAGAGGGAGTACAGCACAGAATAAACACCATACGGGTGTCCTCCTCACGTCCAGGTGGGAGCAGCAACTTTCAACAACCCATCACAACTCTGCAGACGAGCCAACCCCAGCCTAGATCTGGCACGGGACTGACAAAAAATGACTAGAGGAGGGAGGAGGGAGGAGAGGAATGGGGGAACGACAGATGACAGGAATAAAGGAGTTATCAGGTTAAAGTGAGGCAGTGAGGGGGAGGGACTTGTGATGTGTTTTTATATGAAAAGATAGCAAACGTGACAGCAGCACCACATCAAGGGTGAGCTTTAAATTACTCCCCCTTTCACTCACCCTCTTATTCTCCCTGTCCTTTCTCCCTCCTTCCTTCTCTCTCTGTCAATCTCCTTCCCTCTTCTCACTCTCTCTTTCTCTCTCTCACAGACAAAGACAAACACACACCCTCATTTTGCTACCCTATGTCTGACACACATCTTCATCACAATAAACACAACAACAAGTTTCCCCAAACAGCAGACTGCTCTAGTTCATAGTGTTGGTCACCAACCAGCAGACTGCTCTAGTTCATAGTGTTGGTCACCAACCAGCAGACTGCTCTAGTTCATAGTGTTGGTCCCCAACCAGCAGACTGCTCTAGTTCATAGTGTTGGTCACCAACCAGCAGACTGCTCTAGTTCATAGTGTTGGTCACCAACCAGCAGACTGCTCTAGTTCATAGTGTTGGTCACCAACCAGCAGACTGCTCTAGTTCATAGTGTTGGTCACCAACCAGCAGACTGCTCTAGTTCATAGTGTTGGTCACCAACCAGCAGACTGCTCTAGTTCATAGTGTTGGTCACCAACCAGCAGACTGCTCTAGTTCATAGTGTTGGTCACCAACCAGCAGACTGCTCTAGTTCATAGTGTTGGTCACCAACCAGCAGACTGCTCTAGTTCATAGTGTTGGTCACCAACCAGCAGACTGCTCTAGTTCATAATGTTGGTCCCCAACTAGCAGACTGCTCTAGTTCATAGTGTTGGTCACCAACCAGCAGACTGCTCTAGTTCATAGTGTTGGTCCCCAACCAGCAGACTGCTCTAGTTCATAGTGTTGGTCACCAACCAGCAGACTGCTCTAGTTCATAGTGTTGGTCCCCAACCAGCAGACTGCTCTAGTTCATAGTGTTGGTCCCCAACCAGCAGACTGCTCTAGTTCATAGTGTTGGTCCTGTTTTCATCACAATAAACACAACAACAAGTTTCCCCAACCAGCAGACTGCTCTAGTTCATAGTGTTGGTCACCAACCAGCAGACTGATCTAGTTCATAGTGTTGGTCACCAACCAGCAGACTGCTCTAGTTCATAGTGTTGGTCACCAACCAGCAGACTGCTCTAGTTCATAGTGTTGGTCACCAACCAGCAGACTGCTCTAGTTCATAGTGTTGGTCACCAACCAGCAGACTGCTCTAGTTCATAGTGTTGGTCACCAATCAGCAGGCTGCTCTAGTTCATAGTATTGGTCCCCAACCAGCAGGCTGCTCTAGTTCATAGTGTTGGTCCCCAACCAGCAGGCTGCTCTAGTTCATAGTGTTGGTCACCAACCAGCAGACTGCTCTAGTTCATAGTGTTGGTCACCAACCAGCAGACTGCTCTAGTTCATAGTGTTGGACCTGTTTTCACCACAATAAACACAACAACAAGTTTCCCCAACCAGCAGACTGCTCTAGTTCATAGTGTTGGTCCCCAACCAGCAGACTGCTCTAGTTCATAGTGTTGGTCACCAACCAGCAGACTGCTCTAGTTCATAGTGTTGGTCCCCAACCAGCAGACTGCTCTAGTTCATAGTGTTGGTCACCAACCAGCAGACTGCTCTAGTTCATAGTGTTGGTCACCAACCAGCAGACTGCTCTAGTTCATAGTGTTGGTCACCAACCAGCAGACTGCTCTAGTTCATAGTGTTGGTCCCCAACCAGCAGACTGCTCTAGTTCATAGTGTTGGTCACCAACCAGCAGACTGCTCTAGTTCATAGTGTTGGTCCCCAACCAGCAGACTGCTCTAGTTCATAGTGTTGGTCACCAACCAGCAGACTGCTCTAGTTCATAGTGTTGGTCACCAACCAGCAGACTGCTCTAGTTCATAGTGTTGGTCACCAACCAGCAGGCTGCTCTAGTTCATAGTATTGGTCCCCAACCAGCAGACTGCTCTAGTTCATAGTGTTGGTCCCCAACCAGCAGACTGCTCTAGTTCATAGTATTGGTCCCCAACCAGCAGACTGCTCTAGTTCATAGTATTGGTCCCCAACCAGCAGACTGCTCTAGTTCATAGTGTTGGTCCCCAACCAGCAGACTGCTCTAGTTCATAGTATTGGTCCCCAACCAGCAGACTGCTCTAGTTCATAGTGTTGGTCCCCAACCAGCAGACTGCTCTAGTTCATAGTGTTGGTCCCCAACCAGCAGACTGCTCTAGTTCATAGTGTTGGTCCCCAACCAGCAGACTGCTCTAGTTCATAGTGTTGGTCCCCAACCAACAGACTGCTCTAGTTCATAGTATTGGTCCCCAACCAGCAGGCTGCTCTAGTTCATAGTGTTGGTCCCCAACCAGCAGGCTGCTCTAGTTCATAGTGTTGGTCCTGTTTTCATCACAATAAACACAACAACAAGTTTCCCCAACCAGCAGACTGCTCTAGTTCATAGTGTTGGTCCCCAACCAGCAGACTGCTCTAGTTCATAGTGTTGGTCACCAACCAGCAGACTGCTCTAGTTCATAGTGTTGGTCACCAACCAGCAGACTGCTCTAGTTCATAGTGTTGGTCACCAACCAGCAGACTGCTCTAGTTCATAGTGTTGGTCCCCAACCAGCAGACTGCTCTAGTTCATAGTGTTGGTCCTGTTTTCATCACAATAAACACAACAACAAGTTTCCCCAACCAGCAGACTGCTCTAGTTCATAGTGTTGGTCACCAACCAGCAGACTGCTCTAGTTCATAGTGTTGGTCCTGTTTTCATCACAATAAACACAACAACAAGTTTCCCCAACCAGCAGACTGCTCTAGTTCATAGTGTTGGTCCCCAACCAGCAGACTGCTCTAGTTCATAGTGTTGGTCCCCAACCAGCAGACTGCTCTAGTTCATAGTGTTGGTCACCAACCAACAGACTGCTCTAGTTCATAGTGTTGGTCCCCAACCAGCAGACTGCTCTAGTTCATAGTGTTGGTCCCCAACCAGCAGACTGCTCTAGTTCATAGTGTTGGTCCCCAACCAGCAGACTGCTCTAGTTCATAGTGTTGGTCACCAACCAGCAGACTGCTCTAGTTCATAGTGTTGGTCACCAACCAGCAGACTGCTCTAGTTCATAGTGTTGGTCCCCAACCAGCAGACTGCTCTAGTTCATAGTGTTGGTCACCAACCAACAGACTGCTCTAGTTCATAGTGTTGGTCCCCAACCAGCAGACTGCTCTAGTTCATAGTGTTGGTCCCCAACCAGCAGACTGCTCTAGTTCATAGTGTTGGTCCCCAACCAGCAGACTGCTCTAGTTCATAGTGTTGGTCACCAACCAGCAGACTGCTCTAGTTCATAGTGTTGGTCCCCAACCAGCAGGCTGCTCTAGTTCATAGTGTTGGTCCTGTTTTCATCACAATAAACACAACAACAAGTTTCCCCAACCAGCAGACTGCTCTAGTTCATAGTGTTGGTCCCCAACCAGCAGACTGCTCTAGTTCATAGTGTTGGTCACCAACCAGCAGACTGCTCTAGTTCATAGTGTTGGTCCCCAACCAGCAGACTGCTCTAGTTCATAGTGTTGGTCACCAACCAGCAGACTGCTCTAGTTCATAGTGTTGGTCACCAACCAGCAGACTGCTCTAGTTCATAGTGTTGGTCACCAACCAGCAGACTGCTCTAGTTCATAGTGTTGGTCACCAACCAGCAGACTGCTCTAGTTCATAGTGTTGGTCACCAACCAGCAGACTGCTTTAGTTCATAGTATTGGTCCCCAACCAGCAGACTGCTCTAGTTCATAGTGTTGGTCCCCAACCAGCAGACTGCTCTAGTTCATAGTGTTGGTCACCAACCAGCAGACTGCTCTAGTTCATAGTGTTGGTCCCCAACCAGCAGACTGCTCTAGTTCATAGTGTTGGTCACCAACCAGCAGACTGCTCTAGTTCATAGTGTTGGTCACCAACCAGCAGACTGCTCTAGTTCATAGTGTTGGTCACCAACCAGCAGGCTGCTCTAGTTCATAGTATTGGTCCCCAACCAGCAGACTGCTCTAGTTCATAGTGTTGGTCCCCAACCAGCAGACTGCTCTAGTTCATAGTATTGGTCCCCAACCAGCAGACTGCTCTAGTTCATAGTGTTGGTCCCCAACCAGCAGACTGCTCTAGTTCATAGTATTGGTCCCCAACCAGCAGACTGCTCTAGTTCATAGTATTGGTCCCCAACCAGCAGACTGCTCTAGTTCATAGTGTTGGTCACCAACCAGCAGACTGCTCTAGTTCATAGTGTTGGTCACCAACCAGCAGACTGCTCTAGTTCATAGTGTTGGTCACCAACCAGCAGGCTGCTCTAGTTCATAGTATTGGTCCCCAACCAGCAGACTGCTCTAGTTCATAGTGTTGGTCCCCAACCAGCAGACTGCTCTAGTTCATAGTATTGGTCCCCAACCAGCAGACTGCTCTAGTTCATAGTGTTGGTCCCCAACCAGCAGACTGCTCTAGTTCATAGTATTGGTCCCCAACCAGCAGACTGCTCTAGTTCATAGTATTGGTCCCCAACCAGCAGACTGCTCTAGTTCATAGTGTTGGTCCCCAACCAGCAGACTGCTCTAGTTCATAGTGTTGGTCCCCAACCAGCAGGCTGCTCTAGTTCATAGTGTTGGTCCCCAACCAGCAGGCTGCTCTAGTTCATAGTGTTGGTCCTGTTTTCATCACAATAAACACAACAACAAGTTTCCCCAACCAGCAGACTGCTCTAGTTCATAGTGTTGGTCCCCAACCAGCAGACTGCTCTAGTTCATAGTGTTGGTCCCCAACCAGCAGACTGCTCTAGTTCATAGTGTTGGTCCCCAACCAGCAGACTGCTCTAGTTCATAGTGTTGGTCACCAACCAGCAGACTGCTCTAGTTCATAGTGTTGGTCACCAACCAGCAGACTGCTCTAGTTCATAGTGTTGGTCCCCAACCAGCAGACTGCTCTAGTTCATAGTGTTGGTCACCAACCAACAGACTGCTCTAGTTCATAGTGTTGGTCCCCAACCAGCAGACTGCTCTAGTTCATAGTGTTGGTCCCCAACCAACAGACTGCTCTAGTTCATAGTGTTGGTCCCCAACCAGCAGACTGCTCTAGTTCATAGTGTTGGTCACCAACCAGCAGACTGCTCTAGTTCATAGTGTTGGACCTGTTTTCATCACAATAAACACAACAACAAGTTTCCCCAACCAGCAGACTGCTCTAGTTCATAGTGTTGGTCACCAACCAGCAGACTGCTCTAGTTCATAGTGTTGGTCACCAAACAGCAGACTGCTCTAGTTCATAGTGTTGGTCACCAACCAGCAGACTGCTCTAGTTCATAGTGTTGGTCCCCAACCAGCAGACTGCTCTAGTTCATAGTGTTGGTCACCAACCAGCAGACTGCTCTAGTTCATAGTGTTGGTCACCAACCAGCAGACTGCTCTAGTTCATAGTGTTGGTCACCAACCAGCAGACTGCTCTAGTTCATAGTGTTGGTCACCAACCAGCAGACTGCTCTAGTTCATAGTGTTGGTCACCAACCAGCAGACTGCTCTAGTTCATAGTGTTGGTCACCAACCAGCAGACTGCTCTAGTTCATAGTGTTGGACCTGTTTTCTCTATAAGGTCTTGGAGTTCAGTATAAAGCAGCATTCACCCTTTTGCTCATGGGACGATGTGTGTGTCGGTCAGTGTGTGTGTGTCGGTCAGTGTGTGTGTGTGTGTGTGTGTCGGTCAGTGTGTGTGTGTGTGTGTGTGTGTGTGTGTGTGTGTGTGTGTGTGTGTGTGTGTGTGTGTGTGTGTGTGTGTGTGTGTGTGTCGGTCAGTGTGTGTGTGTCGGTCAGTGTGTTTGTGTCGGTCAGTGTGTGTGTGTGTGTGTGTGTGTGTGTGTGTGTGTGTGTGTGTGTGTGTGTGTCGGTGTGTGTGTGTGTGTGTGTGTGTGTGTGTGTGTGTGTGTGTGTGTGTGTGTGTGTGTGTGTGTGTGTGTGTGTGTGTGTGTCAGTCAGAGTGTGTGTGTGTGTGTGTGTGTGTGTGTGTGTGTGTGTGTGTGTGTGTGTCGTTTCTCTCCCCTAGCTGTATTTGTTGTAGAACAGTGTTGTATTGTGGGCAGGTAGGATTTGTCACTTCTTAGATCAGAAAGGAGTTATGTCAACACAGGCTGCTCTGAAGGAGCCACACGGTCCTGTTGACACTTTACAACACTGCTTGTTTGCTCTGACCACAGAGTTGACCTATCAGCTGCCCGTACGCCTAATGAGGGGCTCGGCCATTGAAATAGAAGGGCTGTGTCCCTTCTAGGGATTCTATTTCTATACGTTCAGCTTCCAGTGGTGGCGCCCCCTAATGTTCCAGTCAGGTACTTGATGTGATAATACTTGGGTGAGAAAAGTAAGCCCCCATCTGCCAACCTGGATCTGAGCCAAAGTCAACCCTCACATTCCACTTATGACGCATGACTGATACACCTTGTTCATTTTGCTCCAGTGTTTCAACACCTTTTGTGGAAAAATGCATTGATCGTATAGCGAGTGTTACTTTACTCACAGTGAATGGTTGACCCACCTATTTTCTTGACCTCTGCATCAGCGGTAGCGACTGAAACACAGCTTGATGCTCTGCATTCTGGCCCAGAGAAAAGGCAGACAGGGAGAGAGGGTTCCATGTATAATTAAAGGGATTTAAATGGCTTCTTCAAAGTAGACCCTGATTCCTATCAGCAAGCCACATAATCATTCATAGTCATTATCAACCTCTCCCCCTCTCTCTCACACCTTCTCCCCTTCTCCCGTCTCCATCCCTCTCCCTCAGGTTCCCTCTCTTGTTCTACATCTCCCTCCCCTTTGTCTCTCTCTCCCCCTTCTCTGTCTGTATGGGTGACAAGAGCTAGGCCCCCCCCCCCTCACTCTCACCCCCCTCTCCCTCTCTCCGTCCTCCTTCTCCTCTCTCTCTGTGTAGGTGGGTGTGAGCCTCCAGGTCTCAGTGTGTACACAGCAGGGCAGGGAAGGGTGAGCAGGATTTACAGTTAGCATCTTAGTGAGTAAGGTGCACACACACACACACACACACACACACACACACACACACACACACACACACACACACACACACACAGTCTTGTATTGGTAACCATTTTAGGACACATTGTAGTAATATCTAACAAGTAATCTAGCAATTCAACAACAACCATTCAACAACCACAACTACCTAATACACACAAATCAAGTAAAGGGATGGAATAGAATATATACATATAAATATATGGATGAGTAATGACCGAGCGGCAAGATGCCATATATGGTATAACATACCGTATATAAAGACACATGGTTAGCATGTAAATGTAGCAGATGTTATTGTGGCGAACGCTGTAAATCAGTCAGTTCTTAACGTGAAGACTTGAAACTCAGGATTCTGTAAAAGCCTACCCCAATGAGGATATGTGTTTATTTTCAGCTTCCTGTGACAACCGGAAGTGCCTTGAATTGGGGTCATAGGGGCTGTTTCAAAGGGTTAAAAAGGTCACATCTTTCTAAAATGTCATGTGTGTGATTAGGCAACCCTCATGAACCGGTACATATTATAAAAACAGATTTTTATCCGTTTTTTTCTGGCTCTTTTTGGAGGACTTACAAGTTCCACCTAGGTAGTGCTATGTATCCATGTATAGTCTGAATTTAATATATTTCCAGATTATGGTTGGGGGCCATATACAGAGCCACATATGTGAAGAGCAGCTGTCTCTGACGTTTTTGGGGAACGATATTGACATCCAGAAAGGTCTTAGCACAAGGCCCAAAACGAAGCCTGACCTAAATGTGAGGTGCTTTTGGGTGACAGCGGCAGAACCGTTGAGGCTAGAAGCACAATTCAATCACAGGAACCTTCCCAAGGTCCTCCCGATCTGTGCAAGCCTAACCTTGACAGTGTGGAATTAACCCTTAACAGTGAAAACAGGGTGTTTTCTTCTAGCAGTTTACATTGACATCTCTCCCCATAGGAATACATTGCCTGCTGCACTAAATTCAACCTGATGCCTATGTGGGTTATGATTGCCATCTCAAGCTGTCTTCAATGACAATCCATCAGGCCACTATGAGGATTACCTGTGTTGAGTTTAAGCTTCCTAGAGCAACCGGAAGTGGTTAAATTACCCTAAAAGTGGTTTTGATATACCCAACCTGCAGTTTGTATAAACACTGAGTTCAACCCTCTGTAAATCAGTCAGTTCTTAACGTGAAGACTTGAAACTCAGGATTCTGTAAAAGCCTACCCCAATGAGGATATGTGTTTATTTTCAGCTTCCTGTGACAACCGGAAGTGCCTTGAATTGGGGTCATAGGGGCTGTTTCAAAGGGTTAAAAAGGTCACATCTTTCTAAAATGTCATGTGTGTGATTAGGCAACCCTCATGAACCGGTACATATTATAAAAACAGATTTTTATCCGTTTTTTTTTGGCTCTTTTTGGAGGACTTACAAGTTCCACCTAGGTAGTGCTATGTATCCATGTATAGTCTGAATTTAATATATTTCCAGATTATGGTTGGGGGCCATATACAGAGCCACATATGTGAAGAGCAGCTGTCTCTGACGTTTTTGGGGAACGATATTGACATCCAGAAAGGTCTTAGCACAAGGCCCAAAACGAAGCCTGACCTAAATGTGAGGTGCTTTTGGGTGACAGCGGCAGAACCGTTGAGGCTAGAAGCACAATTCAATCACAGGAACCTTCCCAAGGTCCTCCCGATCTGTGCAAGCCTAACCTTGACAGTGTGGAATTAACCCTTAACAGTGAAAACAGGGTGTTTTCTTCTAACAGTTTACATTGACATCTCTCCCCATAGGAATACATTGCCTGCTGCACTAAATTCA
This sequence comes from Salvelinus fontinalis, assembly GCF_029448725.1. Taxonomy (NCBI): domain Eukaryota; kingdom Metazoa; phylum Chordata; class Actinopteri; order Salmoniformes; family Salmonidae; genus Salvelinus; species Salvelinus fontinalis. Next base: position 36,529,188 of record NC_074698.1, on the reverse strand, counting down.
ACCTGATGCCTATGTGGGTTATGATTGCCATCTCAAGCTGTCTTCAATGACAATCCATCAGGCCACTATGAGGATTACCTGTGTTGAGTTTAAGCTTCCTAGAGCAACCGGAAGTGGTTAAATTACCCTAAAAGTGGTTTTGATATACCCAACCTGCAGTTTGTATAAACACTGAGTTCAACCCTCTGTAAATCAGTCAGTTCTTAACGTGAAGACTTGAAACTCAGGATTCTGTAAAAGCCTACCCCAATGAGGATATGTGTTTATTTTCAGCTTCCTGTGACAACCGGAAGTGCCTTGAATTGGGGTCATAGGGGCTGTTTCAAAGGGTTAAAAAGGTCACATCTTTCTAAAATGTCATGTGTGTGATTAGGCAACCCTCATGAACCGGTACATATTATAAAAACAGATTTTTATCCGTTTTTTTCTGGCTCTTTTTGGAGGACTTACAAGTTCCACCTAGGTAGTGCTATGTATCCATGTATAGTCTGAATTTAATATATTTCCAGATTATGGTTGGGGGCCATATACAGAGCCACATATGTGAAGAGCAGCTGTCTCTGACGTTTTTGGGGAACGATATTGACATCCAGAAAGGTCTTAGCACAAGGCCCAAAACGAAGCCTGACCTAAATGTGAGGTGCTTTTGGGTGACAGCGGCAGAACCGTTGAGGCTAGAAGCACAATTCAATCACAGGAACCTTCCCAAGGTCCTCCCGATCTGTGCAAGCCTAACCTTGACAGTGTGGAATTAACCCTTAACAGTGAAAACAGGGTGTTTTCTTCTAACAGTTTACATTGACATCTCTCCCCATAGGAATACATTGCCTGCTGCACTAAATTCAACCTGATGCCTATGTGGGTTATGATTGCCATCTCAAGCTGTCTTCAATGACAATCCATCAGGCCACTATGAGGATTACCTGTGTTGAGTTTAAGCTTCCTAGAGCAACCGGAAGTGGTTAAATTACCCTAAAAGTGGTTTTGATATACCCAACCTGCAGTTTGTATAAACACTGAGTTCAACCCTCTGTAAATCAGTCAGTTCTTAACGTGAAGACTTGAAACTCAGGATTCTGTAAAAGCCTACCCCAATGAGGATATGTGTTTATTTTCAGCTTCCTGTGACAACCGGAAGTGCCTTGAATTGGGGTCATAGGGGCTGTTTCAAAGGGTTAAAAAGGTCACATCTTTCTAAAATGTCATGTGTGTGATTAGGCAACCCTCATGAACCGGTACATATTATAAAAACAGATTTTTATCCGGTTTTTTCTGGCTCTTTTTGGAGGACTTACAAGTTCCACCTAGGTAGTGCTATGTATCCATGTATAGTCTGAATTTAATATATTTCCAGATTATGGTTGGGGGCCATATACAGAGCCACATATGTGAAGAGCAGCTGTCTCTGACGTTTTTGGGGAACGATATTGACATCCAGAAAGGTCTTAGCACAAGGCCCAAAACGAAGCCTGACCTAAATGTGAGGTGCTTTTGGGTGACAGCGGCAGAACCGTTGAGGCTAGAAGCACAATTCAATCACAGGAACCTTCCCAAGGTCCTCCCGATCTGTGCAAGCCTAACCTTGACAGTGTGGAATTAACCCTTAACAGTGAAAACAGGGTGTTTTCTTCTAACAGTTTACATTGACATCTCTCCCCATAGGAATACATTGCCTGCTGCACTAAATTCAACCTGATGCCTATGTGGGTTATGATTGCCATCTCAAGCTGTCTTCAATGACAATCCATCAGGCCACTATGAGGATTACCTGTGTTGAGTTTAAGCTTCCTAGAGCAACCGGAAGTGGTTAAATTACCCTAAAAGTGGTTTTGATATACCCAACCTGCAGTTTGTATAAACACTGAGTTCAACCCTCTGTAAATCAGTCAGTTCTTAACGTGAAGACTTGAAACTCAGGATTCTGTAAAAGCCTACCCCAATGAGGATATGTGTTTATTTTCAGCTTCCTGTGACAACCGGAAATGCCTTGAATTGGGGTCATAGGGGCTGTTTCAAAGGGTTAAAAAGGTCACATCTTTCTAAAATGTCATGTGTGTGATTAGGCAACCCTCATGAACCGGTACATATTATAAAAACAGATTTTTATCCGTTTTTTTTGGCTCTTTTTGGAGGACTTACAAGTTCCACCTAGGTAGTGCTATGTATCCATGTATAGTCTGAATTTAATATATTTCCAGATTATGGTTGGGGGCCATATACAGAGCCACATATGTGAAGAGCAGCTGTCTCTGACGTTTTTGGGGAACGATATTGACATCCAGAAAGGTCTTAGCACAAGGCCCAAAACGAAGCCTGACCTAAATGTGAGGTGCTTTTGGGTGACAGCGGCAGAACCGTTGAGGCTAGAAGCACAATTCAATCACAGGAACCTTCCCAAGGTCCTCCCGATCTGTGCAAGCCTAACCTTGACAGTGTGGAATTAACCCTTAACAGTGAAAACAGGGTGTTTTCTTCTAACAGTTTACATTGACATCTCTCCCCATAGGAATACATTGCCTGCTGCACTAAATTCAACCTGATGCCTATGTGGGTTATGATTGCCATCTCAAGCTGTCTTCAATGACAATCCATCAGGCCACTATGAGGATTACCTGTGTTGAGTTTAAGCTTCCTAGAGCAACCGGAAGTGGTTAAATTACCCTAAAAGTGGTTTTGATATACCCAACCTGCAGTTTGTATAAACACTGAGTTCAACCCTCTGTAAATCAGTCAGTTCTTAACGTGAAGACTTGAAACTCAGGATTCTGTAAAAGCCTACCCCAATGAGGATATGTGTTTATTTTCAGCTTCCTGTGACAACCGGAAGTGCCTTGAATTGGGGTCATAGGGGCTGTTTCAAAGGGTTAAAAAGGTCACATCTTTCTAAAATGTCATGTGTGTGATTAGGCAACCCTCATGAACCGGTACATATTATAAAAACAGATTTTTATCCGTTTTTTTTGGCTCTTTTTGGAGGACTTACAAGTTCCACCTAGGTAGTGCTATGTATCCATGTATAGTCTGAATTTAATATATTTCCAGATTATGGTTGGGGGCCATATACAGAGCCACATATGTGAAGAGCAGCTGTCTCTGACGTTTTTGGGGAACGATATTGACATCCAGAAAGGTCTTAGCACAAGGCCCAAAACGAAGCCTGACCTAAATGTGAGGTGCTTTTGGGTGACAGCGGCAGAACCGTTGAGGCTAGAAGCACAATTCAATCACAGGAACCTTCCCAAGGTCCTCCCGATCTGTGCAAGCCTAACCTTGACAGTGTGGAATTAACCCTTAACAGTGAAAACAGGGTGTTTTCTTCTAACAGTTTACATTGACATCTCTCCCCATAGGAATACATTGCCTGCTGCACTAAATTCAACCTGATGCCTATGTGGGTTATGATTGCCATCTCAAGCTGTCTTCAATGACAATCCATCAGGCCACTATGAGGATTACCTGTGTTGAGTTTAAGCTTCCTAGAGCAACCGGAAGTGGTTAAATTACCCTAAAAGTGGTTTTGATATACCCAACCTGCAGTTTGTATAAACACTGAGTTCAACCCTCTGTAAATCAGTCAGTTCTTAACGTGAAGACTTGAAACTCAGGATTCTGTAAAAGCCTACCCCAATGAGGATATGTGTTTATTTTCAGCTTCCTGTGACAACCGGAAGTGCCTTGAATTGGGGTCATAGGGGCTGTTTCAAAGGGTTAAAAAGGTCACATCTTTCTAAAATGTCATGTGTGTGATTAGGCAACCCTCATGAACTGGTACATATTATAAAAACAGATTTTTATCAGTTTTTTTTGGCCCTTTTTGGAACGTTTACAAATTCTATCTAACTAAGGGTATTCGTACATTTCTAGTCTTCAAAGCTATTGAGGGGATTTGTCTAGGGGGTCATAGCTTAAACATGTCTATGGCAATGAGGGGAGATGCGTATGTGAGTCTCGAGCTAATCAGACCATTGATATAAGAAGCCTTGCCCCTGGACACTTGTAACTTAACTGGGTGGCACAACGTGGCACTCCCGACATCATACTTGAATACTGAGCCAATAGCAGCATCTATATATTAGAAATGGCCTTAGACCCCATAAAGTTCATAAACGAGATGGGCGTGGCCACCCTACCTTCATACTTGAGGCTTTAGCCAACCGCAAAATATATATACAGTACCAGTCAAATGTTTGGACACACATACTCATTCAAGGGATTCTATATTTTTACTATTTTCTACATTGTAGAATAATATTGTAGACATCAAAACTATGAAATAACACATATGGAATCACATAGTAACCAAAAAAGTGTTAATAAACAAATAAAAATATATTTGAGATTTGACATTATTTTAAGTAAACACCCTTTGCCTTGATGACAGCTTCGCACACTCTTGGCACTCTCTTCGCACACTCTTGACAGCTTCATAAGGTAGTCACCTGGAATGCATTTCAATTAACAGGTGTGCCTTGTTAAAAGTACATTTGTGGAATTTCTTTCTTTCTTAATGTGTTTGAGCCAATCAGTTGTGTTGTGACAAGGTAGGGGTGGTATACAGAAGATAGCTCTATTTGGTAAAATACCAAGTCCCTATTATGGCAAGAACAGCGCAAGTAAGCAAACAGAGACAACAGTCCATCATTACTTTAAGGCATGAAGGTCAGTCAATGAGGAAAATGTCAATAACTTTTTAAAAGTTTCTTCAAGTGCAGTCACAAAAACCATCAAACGCTATAATTAAACTGGCTCTCATGAGGACCGCCACAGGAAAGGAAGAACCAGAGTTACCTCTGCTGCAGAGGATGAGTTCATTAGAGTTACCAGCCTCAGATTGCAGCCCAAATAAATGCTTCCCAGAGTTCAAGTAACATCAACTGTTCAGAGGAGAATGCGTGAATCAGGCCTTCATGGCCGAATTTCTGCAAAGAAACCACTACTAAAGGACAACAAAAATAAGAAGAGACTTGTTTGGCCCAAGAAACTCTAGCAATGGACATTAGACCGGTGGAAATCTGTCCTTTGGTCTGATGAGTCCAAATTTGAAATGTTTGGGTCCAACTGTGTCTTTGTGAGACGCAGAGCAGGTGAACGGATTATCTATGCATGTGTGGTTCCCACCGTGAAGCATGGAGAAGGAGGTGTGGTGGTGCTTTGCTGGTGACACTGTCAGAGATTTATTTAGAATTCAAGGCACACTTAACCAGCATGGCTACCACAGCATTCTGCAGCGATACACCATCCCATCTTGTCTGCACTTAGTGGGGATATCATTTATTTTTCAAAAGGACAATGACCCAAAACTCACCTCCAGGCTGTGTAAGGGCTATTTGACCAAGGAGAGTGATGGAGTGCTGCATCAGTTGACCTGGCCTCCACAATCAGCCGACCTCAACCCAATTGAGATGGTTTGGGATGAGTTGGACCGTAGAGTGAAGGAAAAGCAACCAACAAGTACTCAGCATATGTGAGAACTCCTTCAAGACTGCTGGAAAAGCATTCCAGGTGAAGCTGGGTGAGAGAATGCCAAGAGTGTGCAAAGCTGTCATCAAGGCAAAGGGTTTGAAGAATCTCAAATATAAAATATATTTTGAGTTGTTTAACACTTTTTTGGTTACAACATGATTCCATATGTATTATTCTCAGTTTTGATGTTTTCACTATTATTCTACAATGTAGAAAATACTAAAAATAAAGAAAAACCCTTAAATGAGTTTGTGTGTCCAAACTTTTGACTGGTACTGTATATTAGAGTTGGCTTTAGGCACTTAAAGTCACAGATCTAGGATCAGTTGACCTCCACATAATGTTAACATGAGCCACTAATATCTTACTTCAGTATTGTCTATAGCAGTTTCTTCATTAAGACTTATATTTGGCCTTAATATACACTGCTCAAAAAAATAAAGGGAACACTTAAACAACACAATGTAACTCCAAGTCAATCACACTTCTGTGAAATCAAACTGTCCACTTAGGAAGCAACACTGATTGACAATAAATTTCACATGCTGTTGTGCAAATGGAATAGACAACATGTGGAAATTATAGGCAATTAGCAAGACACCCCCAATAAAGGAGTGGTTCTGCTGGTGGTGACCACAGACCACTTCTCAGTTCCTATGCTTCCTGGGTGATGTTTTGTTCACTTTTGAATGCTGGCGGTGCTTTCACTCTAGTGGTAGCATGAGACGGAGTCTACAACCCACACAAGTGGCTCAGGTAGTGCAGCTCATCCAGGATGGCACATCAATGCGAGCTGTGGCAAGGAGGTTTGCTGTGTCTGTCAGCGTAGTGTCCAGAGCATGGAGGCGCTACCAGGAGACAGGCCAGTACATCAGGAGACGTGGAGGAGGCCGTAGGAGGGCAACAACCCAGCAGTAGGACCGCTACCTCCGCCTTTGTGCAAGGAGGAGTAGGAGGAGCACTGCCAGAGCCCTGCGAAATGACCTCCAGCAGGCCACAAATGTGCATGTGTCTGCTCAAACGGTCAGAAACAGACTCCATGAGGGTGGTATGAGGGCCCGACGTCCACAGGTGGGGGTTGTGCTTACAGCCCAACACCGTGCAGGACGTTTGGCATTTGCCAGAGAACACCAAGATTGGCAAATTTGCCACTGGCGCCCAGTGCTCTTCACAGATGAAAGCAGGTTCACACTGAGCACATGAGCACATGTGACAGACGTGACAGAGTCTGGAGACGCCGTGGAGAACGTTCTGCTGCCTGCAACATCCTCCAGCATGACCGGTTTGGCGATGGGTCAGTCATAGTGTGGGGTGGCATTTCTTTGGGGGGCCGCACAGCCCTCCATGTGCTCGCCAGAGGTAGCCTGACTGCCATTAGGTACCGAGATGAGATCCTCAGACCCCTTGTGAGACCATATGCTGGTGCTGTTGGCCCTGGGTTCCTCCTAATGCAAGACAATGCTAGACCTCATGTGGCTGGAGTGTGTCAGCAGTTCCTGCAAGAGGAAGGCATTGATGCTATGGACTGGCCCGCCCGTTCCCCAGACCTGAATCCAATTGAGCACATCTGGGACATCATGTCTCGCTCCATCCACCAACGCCACGTTGCACCACAGACTGTCCAGGAGTTGGCGGATGCTTTAGTCCAGGTCTGGGAGGAGATCCCTCAGGAGACCATCCGCCACCTCATCAGGAGCATGCCCAGGCGTTGTAGGAAGGTCATACAGGCACGTGGAGGCCACACACACTACTGAGCCTCATTTTGACTTGTTTTAAGGACATTACATCAAAGTTGGATCAGCCTGTATTGTGGTTTTCCACTTTAATTTTGAGTGTGACTCCAAATCCAGACCTCCATGGGTTGATAAATTTGATTTCCATTGACCATTTTTGTGTGATTTTGTTGTCAGCACATTTAACTATGTAAAGAAAAAAAGTATTTAATAAGAATATTTCATTCATTCAGATCTAGGATGTGTTATTTTAGTGTTCCCTTTATTTTTTTGAGCAGTGTATATGACTTTGTGGTTGTGGGTGGATTTCAACTGCTGGCTGGAATTCTCACTCAACTGTACCACTAATATGAACCTGTTCTACAGACTCTTGTAGACTACTATGCACTGAAAAACAGTTAATATGTTACAAATCAAAGCTTAACATTGAAATTTGTGATTTCAAATGATTAAGTTAAATTCAGATAGGCATGTTATGTGCTCTCTAACACAAACATAAAATGTGTTGTTACTGTAGACCTTTTAACAGATCTAGGAGCAGTTGACCACAGAATGTTAACATTAGCCACTAATATCTGACTTCAGTACTGTCTATAGCTGTTTGTTCATTAATACTTATATGTGGCCTTAATATACAGCATATGACCTGGTAAAGGAGAGGGGGATGGGAGCAGAGAAGGGGATGGGAGGCTGCTCAATGATTGGCTGTAGTGTAGGGCGTGTCATACAATGTATCAAAATTTCAACTGCTGGCTGGAATTCTCACTCAACTGTACCACTAATATGAACCTGTTCTACAGACTCTTGTAGACTACTATGCACTGAAAAACAGTTAATATGTTACAAATCAAAGCTTAACATTGAAATATGTGATTTCAAATGATTAAGTTAAATTCAGATAGGCATGTTATGTGCTCTCTAACAAACATAAAATGTGTTGTTGCTGTAGACCTTTTAACAGATCTAGTTGACCTCCACAGAATGTGCACATACACACTAATATCTGACTTCAGTATAGTTTATAGAGGTGTATATGTCTGTCTGTGTCTTTCAGTTTCTATTTAGACTACATCAAATATGAAGAAGCTGTGCAGCCACACCATGTTCAACATGTTACCTAATTAGCTAGCTAGCTGACAATCTGGTTTACCTGTAGCATATAAACATTTGTTGGCACAGAAAGAAAGGGGATATGAAAAATGATTGATCAAATTCCTCCTGCCACTATCTGACTGGGTTAATAACTTAATATTAAGTTAATATGGACCCATTGTCTTAGACTTGAACTCTTGGACCAAACAGTGGGACTCTGATTTCAGCCATAGGGACTTGTGACTCGACTCCTGACTCCAACATTGGTGACTTTGACTCAACTCAGAGTAGCCATAGGGTCTTGTGAATTGACTCGGACTTATGCTTTTGTGACTCAACTACAACACTGCTGCCATTACATGGCTACTACTACTGCTTCAACTACCAATTCTAGCAAGTTGTACCCCAGGTTGGGTACACTTTTCTGCTGCTCCCTCAAAAGCATTAAGCAGACATTTTGATTATACCTCCCTCCCCATAACTCTCTGTTGGGGTGAGGCTTTCTACAAATATACGCAGCAAGAGGATTACAACAGCTAACACAGGAAGCTGAAATCCTGGGGTCTGCCTTATGTTCCCTTAGTTCTACCCCAGTTTGAAAATGTGCTTTTCATCCATGACCAGGCCATGTTTCGGCCATTTTGCCGCACTAGGCAAGTCTGCAATAGACCTTCTCCTACCCGGAAAAGAAATAGGCCTATAGTGTACAATGTTGGCCTATAATGTCATTTTATAACTAGGCCTAACATTTGATAGCCTACCATTTGTAAAACATGCAGTTGCGTTGGCTTTATTAACCCAGTCCTGATTCCTGACAAAGGCTTATAGGGACTTGTCCTTTAAGATATGAACATCAGCTACCCATCAGCTACCCAATGTTATTATGAGTTTTCTTGAGGCTTTTTGCAAAGAGATCAATGCTGATGTAAAGGCCTACGTCTTCACAGCAGTACAAACCTGAAATCACGTATTATCATTACATTTTATTCCACATTGTGAAACCAGGGATCTAGTGGAAGATAAATGCAAATATGATTAAAAAAAGGCCTGTTATAAGAGAGAAAGAGAGATTGTGAGAGTAGCTGAGTGCCTATAGTGAGAGATGGCTGTTAATATCAGTAGGCTGTTTGAGTGGTCTGTGGGCAGGTAATTAATCTGATTGCTGATGGGTTAGGTTGCTAGATCGAATCTTAACCTGCCATAAGCTACTTTTGTGTCAGCAAGTCTCCCCAGTGAAAAATGTACATATCCACCACTCCATCTTTCATGTACAGACCATTCAAGTAGCTGCACTTAACACCTCACTGATACTGATTGTGTAAGCTACAAACCCAAATTGTCTAAGGAAATGTGGCTAACAGTAATAACATTGCAGACATATTCAGAAATCTGGGCTGATGGAATCATTGTTATGCATATCTACTGGCCATAATTTCCGCTTGAGGTCCTGCCCCTCCCCCACTGCACAGTGCACAACAGTACCAAACTATCAAAGGTTTTATAGGTCAACACAGTCCCCCCCCCTCCCCCGTCCTTTGTATATTATTTATATATACTTGTGTTCCCATATGTACTTCCTGTATCGATGTGTTGTTAATAAAAATATTATAATAATAAAAGATACAGTTCCCCCTCCCCCATGTTGCAGCATAAATCTCTGCTCAAGGTTGCCATGTACACTATTTTGTGGTTTATTGATGTACTTTTAAAACTTTGTGGCAGGTGAAAGGTTTTGGTCGCTAGGTGGAAGTTGTTATACTACTTCTATATTGCAACGTTACCAACATGGCATTTTAAAAAATCATTAATTTCCCTGTATTCTGCTAAAATTGTGCTAGTGAAGGTGGGTTTTGAAGGCTGGTTTTGAGCAGACTCATAGAAATTTGAAATTGACCTGGCAAACCTGTCCCTGCCTGAGCGTGATCACCACTGGAGTAGCTGTGCAGCAGGTGTTTTAAGGAAGAGGAGGATGGTTGCAGATGTTTGTATTCATGCAAGAAGGTAAGCTATTAACTAAACTGTTAACCAATATTTTAGCTAAAATTGTATTTGGTGTATTGACAAGCAATGCATGTTCTCGTTGTCTTTATTTTTAATGAATTAATGTCAGTCATGTATGTCTTTCGGTGGAATCCAACATGCATTGACGATGTCTGAAAGCCGCATTGTGTCAGATATACTGCGTCATGACATTGAAATTGGCAGGTTTATCCAAACAATTCATTAATGTGCAATTGTTACTTTGCATGTTTTTACCTTATAGTTATTTGTGGCTTGCTAACGGTTAGTGTGCTAGCTAACTGTTAGCGTGGTAGCTAACGGTTAGCGTGCTAGCTAACGGTTAGCATGCTACCCATGCTACCGATAGTTAAAAAAAGAAATATGCTAGCTATGGTTGCAAGCTAGCTAATAAGTTTAGCATAATTGGTAAACGTGTCTATGATTTAGAATACATGATTGTGGTTAACACAATGTTACATGCATTGGAAAATAATATTGCTATAGTGTAACAAGCTAGCAAGAAAAGCCAGTTCCTTTTCATCTGTTTTGTCAAGTCATAAGCCTGTATGTGTGTTAAAATATTTAAACCCCCTCATTAAATTCATGTATTGAAGTTGCGCCCGTTTTTTATAGCCCTTTCTTACCCAAATACCGTTTTTTACATTGAAATAATTCAGATGAAAATAAGAAATATGTTAAACTAATTAAGAAATAAGTGACCAGATTTTTTTTATTGAAAACCATGGACATTAGTTTGGGTGGGGGGAGGGGCGTGGTGGGGTTCCTAGTTCTTTTTTTTTTGCACATAAAAGAGTGAAACACCACAACAAGAATAAGGGTTGTGGAAAGTGTCCATTTTGGTAGGACTGTGACAATTCACTGTCTTGAAAAAATATATACATATATTGGCAGATTCTTTAACCAAATCCCTATTTCTTACACACATTTTTTAAGATCGAAAACATAATGGAAGATAAGAGTCCAGGAACCTACAAAGTAACCAATGCGGTATGTTTTCTGATTTGCCTAGTATTTAGAGTACGCTTGCCTTGCTTTAGCCAAACCACTCATACTGATTCTCTTTTAGTCCATCCATAAAAGCAGATTCAGCTTTAGTTGCATGCAGGAACTTGCAGAATGTGCTTATGTTATGCTTATACTTGCTTTTTTACCCTTGAAAGTAGTTTTAAAAAACAGAAATTGTAATAGATGTTTGTTGGACCTCTATTAGTCAATGATAACAGTCATTGGTGTCCCCCAGCCCATCCCCTGTTGTGTGCCGAGCAATCTTGTCATTCTATTAAGTCTCAACTATTCTTTTTGTCTTCCTTTACAAAGGCACTGCCGAGGCTAAGAAGGCGCATGGAACATCTAAAGAAGCATAGTTCAACTTGTGAGGCCAGATTTGAAAAGGAAAAGATAAATCCCGAAGCGCAGGTTTGTCAGTTGTTTAGAATGAGGATACTGGGGATGGTTGAATCGTTATCATATCCTATTGACTAATTTGCACATGACTAATATCATTTTATTGTATCCTTAGATGTCAGACACCGAAGCTGCCAGTACCTCTGAGGCTGCCAGTACTTCTGGGTCGATAGTCATTGTGTTGGATGATGCACCACCGTTGATCAGAACAGACAGTATATACGTAAGTTAAAGTGTCATTCAACACCAGACATACTGTAAGTTCTTGTGAATCAGCTTTGTAAATCAAAGATGGGCAAGTCTGCACTTTCATCCCATATTCATAGTATTATAACATAAACAAGTAGAGGAGCACAGTCGTAACTAATCAAAATGTGCCGGTGTCCAAATACTTTGTAATCTGTCTAGTTATCCAATATAATTTTTTTCTTCAATACAGTTGACCAAAGCTATGCTTGGATACAAGACTGATGACTCAATAACCAGCATTGACAACAGTGAAGGTGATTATGTCCCAGGGCCATCAGAATCATCAGAGGAAGACAATTCTGATGATTTTTCAGAACCAAAGACAAGGGTGGACAGCAGTAAACACGTTGATTTAGTCTCAGAGGGAGACAGTTCAGATAAAATAGCAGGAGTCAAGAGAAGGAATCCCTACAAGAAGACTAGCAAGAGATGCAGAAGTTCCTCAGAAGAAAACAGCTCAAATGAAGAAACAGAACTCAAGAGAAAGAATCAATATGCAAATACTTATAAGAGATGTACTAGTTCCCCAATGTCAAACACTAGCAGTGAATCATTGCTTGTAATGAATGTCTCAGAATTAGATGGATCCAAAAAGTACCACCAAAAAAAGCACTTCTGTCTGTTTTGCGAGCAACCGCAATCCAAAATTGCCCGTCATTTACAACGTAAACATGGGGATGAAATAGAAGTAGCTACTGCACTTCGGTTTGCAAAGAGATCAAAAGCTAGGAGACTTCAGCTGAATCTTCTTCGCAAGAAGGGGAATCGGGCACACAACATTCAGGCACTTAAAGAAGGAAAGGGGGTTTTGGTACCATGTAAACAAACAAGTAATGACAAGACCAATCACCAGGACTATCAGCATTGTTTTGCCTGCCATGGGCTCTTTAAACGCAAATCTATGTGGAGGCATGTGGCAAGGTGCACACTAGCACAACACGTTCGAAAAGAGATGCCTGGCAAAACCAGAATACAGGCGCTCTGTGCTAATGCTCAACCGGTTGCTAAAGGAGTGAGTGAAAAGGTATGGAAACTTGTGAGTAACATGGCTCAAGATGATGTAGCCCATGCAGTAAAACAAGACAGATACATCTTGGCATTGGGTGAAAAAATGTACAACAAGAAAGGGGAGAACCCCTCACAACACCAGCACATTCGTCAAACTTTGCGAGAACTAGGGAGACTTGTGATTAAAGGTAGAAAGGTGACACCACTGAAAAAGATGAAGGATTATATCAACCCAAAACACTTCCAACACATCATAAAAGCTGTCAAAGAAGTGACTGGCTATGATGAAAAGACAAACAAATTCGAAAAAGCAACCCTGGCGACAAAGCTTGGGCAAAGCATCCAGAAAATTGCAGACATCATGGAGGGTGAAGTTCTTATTACCCAGAATTAAGAAAAGTTGAAGCTTGTCCGAGACTTCCAAGGCATCTACCGTCTTCGCTGTAATGAAATGATCTCTTCTGCTGCATATCGTACACTTGAACAGAAGAAATGGAACACACCGCAGCTTATTCCATTAGCAGATGACGTTAAAGAAATACACATGTACTTAGATGAAAAGCAGAAACAATACTACAACCAACTGTGCGATGAGAAAACCTCAGGAAAATGGAGCAATCTAGCAAAAGTGATACTGCCTCAGATGATTATCTTCAACAGGAAAAGAGAGGGAGAGGTGTCAAAGATGTCTATGGCAACATTTCACTCCAGGTACAAATCCCCACTTAACAAAGATGTTGCAGTGGCGCTAACAGAGGTTGAGAGACTACTCTGTGCGAATTTTGAACGCATTGAAACCTGTGGGAAGCGTGGCAGGAAGGTGCCTGTAATCCTTACTCCAGTGATGGTGGAATCTTTAGAGCTGCTTATCAAAGAGCGGTGCTCATGTGGAGTGAGCGAAGGAAATATCTACTTATTTGCCAGGCCAGGATATGATACACATTTTCGGGGGAATGACTGCATCCGCGCCTATGCCAAACAATGTGGTGCCAAGTTACCTGAAGCATTGTCATCAACTAAACTACGAAAACAGGTTGCCACCCTCTCCAGAGTGTTAAATCTCAATGATACAGAACAGGACCAGTTTGCTGACTTCTTGGGTCACGACATTCGGATTCATCGAAAGTTCTACCGTCTTCCAGAGGGAACGTTTCAGTTGGCCAAAATAAGTAAAATACTGATGGCATGTGAACAGGGCAGATTGGCAGAGTTCAAGGGGAAAAGTCTGGATCAAATAACCATCAGTCCCAGTGGTAAGTTTACCCCCAGTGTTTAGTTTAATGGCAAAAAGTTTACACTGACAATAAAAACAAAGCTTTTGTTTTGCGCAGATTTAGCTTGCCTCAATTTAGCATTCTTCTTTTGGCCATCTTTTAGAAAAAAGCATGGCTGAAAATAATGAGGCTGCAGACTCTTGTTCATCAGAGAACGACTCTGAGAGAGAGGAGTCATCTGAAAAATCCTATGAAGAAAATCTGACCGGTATGCCTATACCTTACATAGATATGGACGTATTCTTAATTACAATGTCCTTTTCGAAAAATACATGTTTTCCACTGATGTTTTCCAGGAGAGATGTCAGCGATTCGGGCCAAACAGCCAATGACCAAGGGAAAGCTGGGACAAAAGAGAGGCTCACATGGTTAGACTGTTTCCTGCTGTCTTCAGTCAGTGCATTTTCACTCTGTAGTGTCAACGTATAGTACAGTGCTGGTCCAGATCAATCCTGTCTTCATCAGTTGGTGTATTTCCAACCATGCCAGTACAGAACGGATTAGTTTGGATTGGACACAAGTCAAGACGTTAGATCTGAACTAGTGTGTCAGGATAGATGATAACACAGAAGGATTACCACACTTTACATTGTTTTTCCTGGGGGAGGGAACTTAATTTAATAAGTATTGCTTTTATTAGAAGGTTTACATTGCAAACAATTTGATGGGCTTAGATTCCATACAGATTGAGTCTGCCTTGATGTCAGCATTGCACATTCTTCTCTCACATCCTTATCTATGTAGTTATTTAGTTGGGATTGTTAGTTTAACCTCAACACACTCTGCAGATACAGCTGCAAACTTGTAGAGTTAATACAGAGATGAACACATACTGTATTGTACTCAACCTTTATTTAATGTAGTCATTCATAATGTCATCTCTTTCCAAAGGTGCCAAAGGAACAAAAAGGTTTTGGTCGACAATAGAGGTGGATGCAGTTGAAGATTCCTTGATGAATTTTATCCGAATGGGAAAAACGCCTGGAAAACAAGACTGTGAGAAATGCATTGCTGCTTCTGGCCAAGCGCTAGTAAACAGGGACTGGAGAGCAGTAAAGTTCTATGTACACAACAGAATAGTTGCAGATCAGAGAAAATAAGTGTATAAGATGCTTCTATCTTGGTGTACCTCTGAGGATTTAATGGGACTTACTTGACTTAAGCTCATAGGCAGTTGATGAATGTCCTCCATCTCACTCTGTTTGGGGGAGGTTTTCCCAGGTGGGTTGTTCACTTTTGGAGTGACTAAGGTCTCAAGAATACAAAGCCTGCTGACTTTGAATGTTACAGAAAAATAAAATACATTTTTCTAAACTATTTATCTGTTACTTGGATATAATGACTCCATTACTGAAATGGTTGTTCCAGTTTAAATACTTTACAGTAGAACTACACTACAGTAGAACTACACTACAGCCGTTGAGTTGCCATCCGTGTTGCATCATTGTGGCATTCTACATGCAATATTTTCAGTCATAAAATAGAATGAATGCATCAAATATCGATGTAATAAATGTATCACTCGTCACTTAAACAATGCCACTTTATATAATGTTTACATAGCCTACATTACTCATCTCATATGTATATACTGTACTCTATACCATCTACTGCATCTTGCCTATGCCGTTCGGCCATCGCTCATTCATATATTTATATGCACATATTTGTATTCATTCCTTTACACTTGTGTGTAAAAGGTAGTTGTGAAATTGTTACATTACTTGTTAGATATTACTTCACGGTCGGAACTAGGAGCACAAGCAATTCGCTACACTCGCATTAACGTCTACTAACCATGTGTATTTGACCAATTTGATTTGATTTGATTTGCAATGTGCGGTCTCCAGTAGGTGGTAAAACTTACAAGTGAACTTTTTTCAAGAAGTCAGCAACTTTCGGTGATTTCCTCATATTAGATTTTTTTTCTAGCTCATGAGTGTAATTTCTGTACTTCTATGATGTCTGGAAAGCAGGGTCCTAAAAAGGTATGTAAATGTGAGGAGTCCTAAATTGGTTAGAAATGCAAGACTGTGTGTGTGTGTGTGTGTTTGTGAACAAAGTGAGAGCTGGTGGATGATCCAGACCCAATAGACAGAGTGTGTTTTTCAGATTTTTTCTTCAAACAATAGAACCACACGAGAACACAAACAGGTGACATTACAACACGGCTTTTCAATTATTACAAGCAGCAAGTACACCCTGTTTAACGACACGCATCCTTACCACAAACACAACACACTCCGCTAACATGTTATTACTACGAAAATTTACTAAAACACATCCTCCAAGACAACCTGTTGTTAAACACGCCTTTAACAAGATACAGACAGCACATAGCAGAGCTCTGTTTTCTCCTTCCCCTTTAACAAGATACAGACAGCACATAGTAGAGCTGTGTTTCCTCCTTCCCCTTTAACAAGATACAGACAGCAGATAGCAGAGCTCTGTTTTCTCCTTCCCCTTTAACAAGATACAGACAGCACATAGCAGAGCTCTGTTTTCTCCTTCCCCTTTAACAAGATACAGACAGCACATAGTAGAGCTCTGTTTTCTCCTTCCCCTTTAACAAGATACAGACAGCACATAGCAGAGCTCTGTTTTCTCCTTCCCCTTTAACAAGATACAGACAGCACATAGTAGAGCTCTGTTTTCTCTTTCCCCTTTAACAAGATACAGACAGCACATAGCAGAGCTCTGTTTTCTCCTTCCTCTTTAACAAGATACAGACAGCACATAGTAGAGCTCTGTTTTCTCCTTCCCCTTTAACAAGATACAGACAGCACATAGCAGAGCTCTGTCTTCTCCTTCCCCTTTAACAAGATAGACAGCACATAGTAGAGCTCTGTTTTCTCCTTCCCCTTTAACAAGATACAGACAGCACATAGTAGAGCTCTGTTTTCTCCTTCCCCTTTAACAAGATACAGACAGCACATAGTAGAGCTCTGTTTTCTCCTTCCCCTTTAACAAGATACAGACAGCACATAGCAGAGCTCTGTTTTCTCCTTCCCCTTTAACAAGATACAGACCAGCACATAGCAGAGCTCTGTTTTCTCCTTCCCCTTTAACAAGATACAGACAGCAGATAGCAGAGCTCTGTTTTCTCCTTCCCCTTTAACAAGATACAGACAGCAGATAGCAGAGCTCTGTTTTCTCCTTCCCCTTTAACAAGATACAGACAGCACATAGCAGTGCTCTGTTTTCTCCTTCCCCTTTAACAAGATACAGACAGCACATAGCAGAGCTCTGTTTTCTCCTTCCCCTTTAACAAGATACAGACAGCAGATAGCAGAGCTCTGTTTTCTCCTTCCCCTTTAACAAGATACAGACAGCACATAGCCGAGCTCTGTTTTCTCCTTCCCCTTTAACAAGATACAGACAGCACATAGCAGAGCTCTGTTTTCTCCTTCCCCTTTAACAAGATACAGACAGCACATAGCAGAGCTCTGTTTTCTCCTTCCCCTTTAACAAGATACAGACAGCAGATAGCAGAGCTCTGTTTTCTCCTTCCCCTTTAACAAGATACAGACAGCACATAGCAGAGCTCTGTTTTCTCCTTCCCCTTTAACAAGATACAGACAGCAGATAGCAGAGCTCTGTTTTCTCCTTCCCCTTTAACAAGATGCAGACAGCAGATAGCAGAGCTCTGTTTTCTCCTTCCCCTTTAACAAGATACAGACAGCACATAGTAGAGCTCTGTTTTCTCCTTCCCCTTTAACAAGACACAGACAGCACATAGTAGAGCTCTGTTTTCTCCTTCCCCTTTAACAAGATACAGACAGCACATAGCAGAGCTCTGTTTTCTCCTTCCCCTTTAACAAGATACAGACAGCACATAGCAGAGCTCTGTTTTCTCCTTCCCCTTTAACAAGATACAGACAGCACATAGCAGAGCTCTGTTTTCTCCTTCCCCTTTAACAAGATACAGACAGCACATAGCAGAGCTCTGTTTTCTCCTTCCCCTTTAACAAGATACAGACAGCACATAGCAGAGCTCTGTTTTCTCCTTCCCCTTTAACAAGATGCAGACAGCAGATAGCAGAGCTCTGTTTTCTCCTTCCCCTTTAACAAGATGCAGACAGCAGATAGCAGAGCTCTGTTTTCTCCTTCCCCTTTAACAAGATACAGACAGCACATAGTAGAGCTCTGTTTTCTCCTTCCCCTTTAACAAGATACAGACAGCACATAGTAGAGCTCTGTTTTCTCCTTCCCCTTTAACAAGATACAGACAGCACATAGCAGAACTCTGTTTTCTCCTTCCCCTTTCTTTTCAGTTTCTGTCTCTGTCTTGGAATCAGTGCCGCCCTTGAAAAGCGAGAGAAGGGAAGAAAAGAGATGAAAAGTGACAAATTAAAGACTTGTGCACCCCTTCCCCAGATGGTGTGTGCGCTGGAATGGCATCCTCCTGGTTGTAAGGGCATCCTCCTGGTTGTGGAATGGCATCCTCCTGGTTGTGGAAGGGCATCCTCCTGGTTGTGGAAGGGCATCCTCCTGGTTGTAGAAGGACATCCTCCTGGTTGTGGAAGGGCAGCCTCCTGGTTGTAGAAGGACATCCTCCTGGTTGTGGAAGGGCATCCTCCTGGTTGTGGAAGGGCATCCTCCTGGTTGTGGAAGGGCATCCTCCTGGTTGTGGAAGGGCATCCTCCTGGTTGTGGAAGGGCATCCTCCTGGCTGTGGAAGGGCATCCTCCTGGTTGTAGAAGGGCATCCTCCTGGTTGTAGAAGGACATCCTCCTGGTTGTGGAAGTGCAGCCTCCTGGTTGTGGAAGTGCAGCCTGGCTGCATGACATAGACGGAGGCTCATAAAATCACTCCCAGTCAGGAACGGTGCAGGCTTCAAAGCAACACTGCCTTCAAACCGGTCTCTTTAAAGAGCCCCGAGCACGCGTGCACAAATAAACCCTGCGCACGCTGTCACATAAAAACACACAGGGTGGTGGAGAATAGAGAGAGAGAGAGAGAGAGAGAGAGAGAGAGAGAGAGAGAGAGAGAGAGAGAGAGAGAGAGAGAGGGAGAGAGAGAGAGAGAGAGAGAGAGAGAGAGAGAGAGAGAGAGAGACGAGCAGCCCTGAGCACAAGGGAGAGTGATGGGGTAACGGAGGTTGGGGAGTCTACAGAGGGGACAGACTTGGAGGAGAGAAGAGAGAGAAGAGAAGAGAAGAGAAGAGAAGAGAAGAGAAGAGAAGAGAGGAGAGTGTGATCAGGCATCAGTCACCTGAACCTCCTATATGCCCCACCATTGGCCAGCTTCTGCCAGAACTCATCCAGTAAGATGCCACTAAGAATGAGCGCCAAGAAACGGCAAATATATGTGCTGTCTGTCTGTCTGTCTGTCTGTCTGTCTGTCTGTCTGTCTGTCTGTCTGTCTGTCTGTCTGTCTGTCTGTCTGTGGAGAGAGAGAGGGGAACAGACACACACAGACACAAGCCGTCTCTGTGGGATGGTCTGAGGACCGGAGAGAGACCCTCCTCACTAACCAGAGCCCAAACAGAGAGACTGCTCCAGAGAGAGACCCTCCTCACTAACCAGAGCCCAAACAGAGAGACTGCTCCAGAGAGAGAGACCCTCCTCACTAACCAGAGCCAAACAGAGAGACTGCTCCAGAGAGACCCTCCTCACTAACCAGAGCCCAAACAGAGAGACTGCTCCAGAGAGACCCTCCTCACTAACCAGAGCCCAAACAGAGAGACTGCTCCAGAGAGAGACCCTCCTCACTAACCAGAGCCAAACAGAGAGACTGCTCCAGAGACAGAGAGAAAGACCCTCCTCACTAACCAGAGCCCAAACAGAGAGACTGCTCCAGAGAGAGAGACCCTCCTCACTAACCAGAGCCAAACAGGGAGACTGCTCCAGAGAGAGAGAGAGAGACCCTCCTCACTAACCAGAGCCCAAACAGAGAGACTCCTCCAGAGAGAGAGACCCTCCTCACTAACCAGAGCCCAAACAGAGAGACTGCTCCAGAGAGAGACCCTCCTCACTAACCAGAGCCCAAACAGAGAGACTGCTCCAGAGAGAGACCCTCCTCACTAACCAGAGCCCAAACAGAGAGACTGCTCCAGAGAGAGAGAACCTCCTCACTAACCAGAGCCCAAACAGAGAGACTGCTCCAGAGAGAGAGACCCTCCTCACTAACCAGAGCCAAACAGAGAGACTGCTCCAGAGAGAGAGAGAGAGACCCTCCTCACTAACCAGAGCCCAAACAGAGAGACTGCTCCAGAGAGAGACCCTCCTCACTAACCAGAGCCCAAACAGAGAGACTGCTCCAGAGAGAGACCCTCCTCACTAACCAGAGCCCAAACAGAGAGACTGCTCCAGAGAGAGACCCTCCTCACTAACCAGAGCCCAAACAGAGAGACTGCTCCAGAGAGAGAGAGACCCTCCTCACTAACCAGAGCCCAAACAGAGAGACTGCTCCAGAGAGAGACCCTCCTCACTAACCAGAGCCCAAACAGAGAGACTGCTCCAGAGAGAGAGACCCTCCTCACTAACCAGAGCTCAAACAGAGAGACTGCTCCAGAGAGACCCTCCTCACTAACCAGAGACTGATCCAGAGAGAGAGACCCTCCTCACTAACCAGAGCCCAAACAGAGAGACTGCTCCAGAGAGAGAGACCCTCCTCACTAACCAGAGCCCAAACAGAGAGACTGCTCCAGAGAGACCCTCCTCACTAACCAGAGACTGATCCAGAGAGAGAGACCCTCCTCACTAACCAGAGCCCAAACAGAGAGACTGCTCCAGTGAGAGAGACCCTCCTCACTAACCAGAGCCCAAACAGAGAGACTGCTCCAGAGAGAGAGACCCTCCTCACTAACCAGAGCCCAAACAGAGAGACTGCTCCAGAGAGACCCTCCTCACTAACCAGAGACTGATCCAGAGAGAAAGAGAGACCCTCCTCACTAACCAGAGCCCAAACAGAGAGACTGCTCCAGAGAGACCCTCCTCACTAACCAGAGCCCAAACAGAGAGACTGCTCCAGAGAGAGAGACCCTCCTCACTAACCAGAGCCCAAACAGAGAGACTGCTCCAGAGAAAGAGAGAGACCCTCCTCACTAACCAGAGCCCAAACAGAGAGACTGCTCCAGAAAGAGACCCTCCTCACTAACCAGAGCCCAAACAGAGACTGCTCCAGAGAGAGAGACCCTCCTCACTAACCAGAGCCCAAACAGAGAGACTGCTCCAGAGAGAGAGAGACCCTCCTCACTAACCAGAGCCCAAACAGAGAGACTGCTCCAGAGAGAGAGACCCTCCTCACTAACCAGAGCCCAAACAGAGAGACTGCTCCAGAGAGAGACCCTCCTCACTAACCAGAGCCCAAACAGAGAGACTGCTCCAGAAAGAGAGACCCTCCTCACTAACCAGAGCCCAAACAGAGAGACTGCTCCAGAGAGAGAGAGACCCTCCTCACCAACCAGAGCCCAAACAGAGAGACTGCTCCAGAGAGAGACCCTCCTCACTAACCAGAGCCCAAACAGAGAGACTGCTCCAGAGAGAGACCCTCCTCACTAACCAGAGCCCAAACAGAGAGACTGCTCCAGAGAGAGACCCTCCTCACTAACCAGAGCCCAAACAGAGAGACTGCTCCAGAGAGAGACCCTCCTCACTAACCAGAGCCCAAACAGAGAGACTGCTCCAGAGAGAGAGACCCTCCTCACTAACCAGAGCCCAAACAGAGAGACTGCTCCAGAGAGAGAGACCCTCCTCACTAACCAGAGCCCAAACAGAGAGACTGCTCCAGAGAGAGAGAGAGAGACCCTCCTCACTAACCAGAGCCCAAACAGAGAGACTGCTCCAGAGAGAGAGAGAGAGACCACAGGCTACTGGAGTATTGATGGTTATGCAAAATTACTTAAGATCAACTTTCATTTCCAATGTTTCCCATCTGCTCCCCTGGAAAGAGAGGAGAGACAAGAAGAGAGATGAGAGAAGACCGACAGAGCTGAAGAAAACCCTGTAAAGTGACAGATGAGACTGTGTGTGTGTGGTGATGCGGGGGTGCTGGTGTGTGTGTACATGTGTGTACATGTTCTGTGTGTGTCTCAGAGGAGGCTGGTGGGAGGAGCTATAGGAGGACGGGCTCATTGTCATGACTGGAATGGAATGAATGGAACGGTATCAAACACATCTCCATGTATTCCACTCCAGCCATGACAATGAGCCGTCCTCCTATAGCTCCTCCCACCAGCCCAGTCCACACACATAAACACAGCAGCACATATCACACTACCGATGCACAACACAACAACCTACTGTCAACATGATCATTTAGTGGTCAGTTCCATCCCCTGTCTCCTTGCATGGCTTTACACAGTGAAAGAGAATGTCTACCCCCCCTTTAACATCACAATAGGCCGTTCCACCTCCGGTCCTCCTTCATTGGAGTGATCCATCTAGATCCAGCAGCCTGCATGCATGGGTAGACTAGACTAGAGACGAGCCCATTAGCCAAGATGACTAGTTCTCTCCTCATTCTTCACTGATCCGTCACACTACTGAAGGGAGGAGCCTTCCAGTTCCCAGCCTCAAGCAGACGTGATGTTTTCCTCCCTAACGACCGCCTGTCTCCACAACACACCAACTGGTTCAGACCAGACAGGGTCATTCAGTCACCTTAAACCACTGTCTGGTATGGATTCTTCAAGACCTCTCTCCTAAGAGTAGTTAGGCTCTGACAAGATCCTCTCCCCCATTTGACCTCTCCGTGACCTCTGGCTGCAACCAGGAAGTAATCAAGGCGTCACATGTGCAGAGACACTCCTTTGACCACGTGGACAGCTCTTACTGACCCCTTCCATTGACGTCTCTGTTGCTTCCTGTCTTGTGAAAGGAGAGCTAGAAAACACAGTCCAGGGTGAACTTCCCAGCCCAAATGAAAAGGGCAACACACCTCATAATCTCTGTTGCTTGCAGTTATAGCAATAGTCTTCATTAGCCTTAGATTCTGCTTTGGAATTTCCACACTAATGTCTAAGGTGTGTATTGGGGGAGGTGAAGCTGATCCTAGATCTGTACCTAGGGGAAACTTCCCCCCGAGCAGAGAAAACATGGACACATGGGGCTGATGAGACAGTAGATCCAACCTTCAGCCCATTCAGCCACACGATCACTAAAGCACCACATCACAGAGACGACAAGGTGAAAAATCTACCGATGTGCCATTGAGCAAGGCACTTACATGTAACCTTCATTTGCTGACCCTGTAAAACAACACATTTCACTGCACCTATCTGGTGTATATGACAATAAAACAGGTCTTTTTGTTGGTTTTTAATCATATTATATTAATGTTTCAATCCTCTTAACCCATTGAGAGACACACACTCTGACAATAATGTATTATTACCAACTAGCAACTACCTCACAACATCAAGGCTTCCCCGTTGTGTTGTTATCTAGCAGGGAACCTCGATGACCACCTTTATAGCTGAGTAAATACTGTTATCTAGCAGGGAACCTCGATGACCACCTTTATAGCTGAGTAAATACTGTTATCTAGCAGGGAACCTCGATGACCACCTTTATAGCTGAGTAAATATTGTTATCTAGCAGGGAACCTCGATGACCACCTTTATAGCTGAGTAAATACTGTTATCTAGCAGGGAACCTAGATGACCACCTTTATAGCTGAGTAAATACTGTTATCTAGCAGGGAACCTCGATGACCACCTTTATAGCTGAGTAAATACTGTTATCTAGCAGGGAACCTCGATGACCAGCTTTATAGCTGAGTAAATACTGTTATCTAGCAGGGAACCTCGATGACCAGCTTTATAGCTGAGTAAATACTGTTATCTAGCAGGGAACCTCGATGACCACCTTTATAGCTCAGTAAATACTGTTATCTATCAGGGAACCTAGATGACCACCTTTATAGCTGAGTAAATACTGTTATCTAGCAGGGAACCTCGATGACCACCTTTATAGCTGAGTAAATACTGTTATCTAGCAGGGAACCTAGATGACCACCTTTATAGCTGAGTAAATACTGTTATCTAGCAGGGAACCTCGATGACCACCTTTATAGCTGAGTAAATACTGTTATCTAGCAGGGAACCTCGATGACCAGCTTTATAGCTGAGTAAATACTGTTATCTAGCAGGGAACCTCGATGACCACCTTTATAGCTGAGTAAATACTGTTATCTATCAGGGAACCTCGATGACCACCTTTATAGCTGAGTAAATACTGTTACCTAGCAGGGAACCTCGATGACCACCTTTATAGCTGAGTAAATACTGTTATCTAGCAGGGAACCTAGATGACCACCTTTATAGCTGAGTAAATACTGTTATCTAGCAGGGACCCTCGATTACCAGCTTTATAGCTGAGTAAATACTGTTATCTAGCAGGGAACCTCGATGACCACCTTTATAGCTGAGTAAATACTGTTATCTAGCAGGGAACCTAGATGACCAGCTTTATAGCTGAGTAAATACTGTTATCTAGCAGGGAACCTCGATGACCACCTTTATAGCTGAGTAAATACTGTTATCTATCAGGGACCCTAGAGGACCACCTTTATAGCTGAGTAAATACTGTTATCTAGCAGGGAACCTCGATGACCACCTTTATAGCTCAGTAAATACTGTTATCTAGCAGGGAACCTCGATGACCACCTTTATAGCTGAGTAAATACTGTTATCTAGCAGGGAACCTCGATGACCAGCTTTATAGCTGAGTAAATACTGTTATCTAGCAGGGACCCTCGATTACCAGCTTTATAGCTGAGTAAATACTGTTATCTAGCAGGGAACCTCGATGACCACCTTTATAGCTGAGTAAATACTGTTATCTAGCAGGGAACCTAGATGACCACCTTTATAGCTGAGTAAATACTGTTATCTAGCAGGGACCCTCGATGACCAGCTTTATAGCTGAGTAAATACTGTTATCTAGCAGGGAACCTCGATGACCACCTTTATAGCTGAGTAAATACTGTTATCTAGCAGGGAACCTAGATGACCACCTTTATAGCTGAGTAAATACTGTTATCTAGCAGGGAACCTCGATGACCACCTTTATAGCTGAGTAAATACTGTTATCTAGCAGGGAACCTCGATGACCACCTTTATAGCTGAGTAAATACTGTTATCTAGCAGGGAACCTAGATGACCACCTTTATAGCTGAGTAAATACTGTTATCTAGCAGGGAACCTCGATGACCACCTTTATAGCTGAGTAAATACTGTTATCTAGCAGGGAACCTAGATGACCAGCTTTATAGCTGAGTAAATACTGTTATCTAGCAGGGAACCTCGATGACCACCTTAATAGCTGAGTAAATACTGTTATCTAGCAGGGAACCTCGATGACCACCTTTATAGCTGAGTAAATACTGTTATCTATCAGGGACCCTAGAGGACCACCTTTATAGCTGAGTAAATACTGTTATCTATCAGGGAACATCAATGACCACCTTTATAGCTGAGTAAATACTGTTATCTAGCAGGGAACCTCGATGACCACCTTTATAGCTGAGTAAATACTGTTATCTAGCAGGGAACCTCGATGACCACCTTAATAGCTGAGTAAATACTGTTATCTAGCAGGGAACCTAGATGACCACCTTTATAGCTGAGTAAATACTGTTATCTATCAGGGAACCTAGATGACCACCTTTATAGCTGAGTAAATACTGTTATCTAGCAGGGAACCTCGATGACCAGCTTTATAGCTGAGTAAATACTGTTATCTAGCAGGGAACCTCGATGACCACCTTTATAGCTGAGTAAATACTGTTATCTAGCAGGGAACCTAGATTACCACCTTTATAGCTGAGTAAATACTGTTATCTATGTTAACTCTTCATTTACATGACTGTTATAGAATGTTGTAGAGTCATGTAAATGAAGAGCTAACATGGCTGTCATAGAATGTTGTAGTGTCATGTAAATGAAGAGTTAACATGGCTGTCATAGAATGTTGTAGTGTCATGTAAATGAAGAGTTAACATGGCTGTCATAGAATGTTGTAGAATGTTGTAGAGTCATGTAAATGAAGAGTTAACATGGCTGTCATAGAATGTTGTAGTGTCATGTAAATGAAGAGCTAACATGGCTGTCAGAATGTTGTAGTGTCATGTAAATGAAGAGTTAACATGGCTGTCATAGAATGTCATAGAATGTTGTAGAGTCATGTAAATGAAGAGCTAACATGGCTGTCATAGAATGTTGTAGTGTCATGTAAATGAAGAGTTAACATGACTGTTATAGAATGTTGTAGAGTCATGTAAATGAAGAGTTAACATGGCTGTCATAGAATGTTGTAGTGTCATGTAAATGAAGAGTTAACATGGCTGTCATAGAATGTTGTAGTGTCATGTAAATGAAGAGTTAACATGGCTGTCATAGAATGTTGTAGTGTCATGTAAATGAAGAGTTAACATGGCTGTCATAGAATGTTGTAGAGTCATGTAAATGAAGAGCTAACATGGCTGTCATAGAATGTTGTAGTGTCATGTAAATGAAGATCTAACATGGCTGTCATAGAATGTTGTAGAGTCATGTAAATGAAGAGTTAACATGGCTGTCATAGAATGTTGTAGTGTCATGTAAATGAAGATCTAACATGGCTGTCATAGAATGTTGTAGAGTCATGTAAATGAAGAGCTAACATGGCTGTCATAGAATGTTGTAGTGTCATGTAAATGAAGAGTTAACATGGCTGTCATAGAATGTTGTAGTGTCATGTAAATGAAGAGTTAACATGGCTGTCATAGAATGTTGTAGAGTCATGTAAATGAAGAACTAACATGGTTGTCATAGAATGTTGTAGAGTCATGTAAATGTATCATAATGCAGAAACCTCTTGGCCCAACTCTCTAAATACATGGCTCTGGGAGTAGGCTATCTATCAGGTAAGAGAGAGGTCTACTGGGTAAATGCATATTTGAAGATAAGAATGCCAAGGGATGAGATTAGGGTCGTCACTATCTGGCCAAGCAAAGTCGTAAGCACCACCTATTTCTACAATTAACATTGGATTTCCAACCTAACCCTAACCTTAACCACCATGCTAACCTTATGCCTAAGGCTAACTTTAACCACCATGCTAACCTTATGCCTAAGGCTAACGTTAACCACCATGCTAACCTTATGCCTAAGGCTAACTTTAACCACCATTCTAACCTTATGCCTAAGGCTAACGTTAACCACCATGCTAACCTTATGCTTAAGGCTAACTTTAACCACCATGCTAACCTTATGCCTAAAGCTAACTTTAACCACCATGCTAACCTTATGCCTAAGGCTAACTTTAACCACCATGCTAACCTTATGCCTAAGGCTAACGTTAACCACCATGCTAACCTTATGCTTAAGGCTAACTTTAACCACCATGCTAACCTTATGCCTAAGGCTAACGTTAATCACCATGCTAACCTTATGCTTAAGGCTAACTTTAATCACCATGCTAACCTTATGCCTAAGGCTAACCTTAACCACCATGCTAGTCTTATGCCTAAGGCTAACGTTAACCACCATGCTAACCTTATGCTTAAGGATAACTTTAACCACCATGCTAACCTTATGCCTAAGGCAATAATGGTTCGATTTAAGAAGTTTAAGCTGCCTGTCAATCATTGACCAGTGAACAGCCAGTGAAAAATGCGCTCTTGCAACAGATGCATAGTGCAGATCCCAGCCTATGGAATAACAGTTTGAGGGAGTTCCTCCCTTCTAAACTTTGCTGTGGTATTGTGCTCTGTACTGTCAACAACAAGTTTAATTTAAGAAGACCAGTGGGGCTTTTATTGCTCAATCTAATTCGTGCTTATTAAAAAAAATATCCATAGCCCTAACGGACACATGCTCAAACTCGAGCACGTTTGATCGACTTAAACAGCTGAAAATTATCGAGATATCAAAGTGTCACCAACAAAAACTTAAAACTGTAGCAAATGTAGCATATGGCATACATTTTTCACATGCAAATAGCTATTTTCGCTAGTGCTCAAAGCCATTCCATGAGAGCAGCACATTATTTTTTAAGATAAACAACAGAGTAGGCTAATAGAGCCATAGTTTTGGGGTCATGATCAATTTGGCTAATCTATGTTTCCATATATCCAGGTCCTATTCTTGAAGATCAAGGGGTATTCAATTCATTGGAATTATTGGAAATTTGAAAGATATGTAAAGATATAGCCTAATCGTATTATTATCTGTAGTAGAAAGCGACGGGTTAGAAGAAGCCAACATAACCAACCCATAAAGTAAAATGTAACATCCATATATGGCTAGCTATGTAAACTTTAACATTGATTTATCCTGCAATAGATGTAGTTCAATTGGTAACATACATTCTTGTCTTCTTCTAATGCCTCTTAAGGGGAAAGTAATCTAAACGTAACTGAAAGTAATCAGATTATGTATACACACACATGCGCCAATAAAACATACACTTACACACACACACACACACACATGTTCATGAGCACCCACACATACACACAAACACAAACACACAAAGACACAGCTGTGGCTCATCTGTCGATATGGGAGATCAAATAGAACATCAGTCTCTGTCTAACTGGTGTCCAACCTATTAACCTACATCTCATCTGTATGAATGAAGACTATCCCATAATATTAACCTACATCTCACCTGTATGAATGAAGACTATCCCATAATATTAACCTACATCTCACCTGTATGAATGAAGACTATCCCATAATATTAACCTACATCTTACCTGTATGAATGAAGACTATCCCATAATATTAATACACTGGTGTGTATGAGATAGCGACTTAGCAAGAGAAAGCGAGCGAGAGAGAATAGTGGCTAATGAAGGTTGAGGAAGTGAGAGCGTTTCCACACACACACACACACACACACACACACACACACACACACACACACACACACACACACACACACACACACACACACACACACACACACACACACACACACTGATGCTATTACTATTAGCCTGGTGAGCCCATTGCACTCATGTGTCACTTCAAAGCATTCTCAGCTATTAATCAGGAACTATCCAGCCCTCCAAGCAAGCGAGGGCCCCAGCTAGCCGCACCGCGACGCAACGCTAACTACACCCCTCAACATCAACACAATGGGGCCATCATTACAGCCGTTACGCTACGCCTCGGCCTAGACAGCACACCTTTATCTAGGCATATACATTACACACTCACGGCCAATTAATTTGCCTGCCACGTCTGAGAATACAGGGGGTGGGTAGTGGGGAGGGTTTGTGTGTGTGTGTGTTTGCATGCGTGCATGTGTGGCACCTGGCTCCTGTTGCTTACAGTGGGCTCTGTTCCCGGCCTCAGAGCCTCTTTATTAAAGCACCTGTCAGCTAGATATACAGCCTGTAACCTGGCTGGTCCCTCCTCGTCTGTCAGCTAGCTATACAGCCTGTAACCTGGCTGGTCCCTCCTCGTCTGTCAGCTAGCTATACAGCCTGTAACCTGGCTGGTCCCTCCTCGCCTGTCAGCTAGCTATACAGCCTGTAACCTGGCTGGTTCCTCCTCACCTGTCAGCTAGCTATACAGCCTGTAACCTGGCTTGTCCCTCCTCACCTGTCAGCTAGCTATACAGCCTGTAACCCGGCTGGTCCCTCCTCGCCTGTCAGCTAGCTATACAGCCTGTAACCCGGCTGGTCCCTCCTCGCCTGTCAGCTAGCTATACAGCCTGTAACCCGGCTGGTCCCTCCTCGTCTGTCAGCTAGCTATACAGCCTGTAACCTGGCTGGTCCCTCCTCGTCTGTCAGCTAGCTATACAGCCTGTAACCTGGCTGGTCCCTCCTCGCCTGTCAGCTAGCTATACAGCCTGTCACCTGGCTGGTCCCTCCTCACCTGTCAGCTAGCTATACAGCCTGTAACCTGGCTGGTCCCTCCTCGCCTGTCAGCTAGCTATACAGCCTGTAACCTGGCTGGTCCCTCCTCGCCTGTCAGCTAGCTATACAGCCTGTAACCTGGCTGGTCCCTCCTCACCTGTCAGCTAGCTATACAGCCTGTAACCTGGCTGGTCCCTCCTCGCCTGTCAGCTAGCTATACAGCCTGTAACCTGGCTGGTCCCTCCTCACCTGTCAGCTAGCTATACAGCCTGTAACCTGGCTGGTCCCTCCTCGTCTGTCAGCTAGCTATACAGCCTGTAACCTGGCTGGTCCCTCCTCGTCTGTCAGCTAGCTATACAGCCTGTAACCTGGCTGGTCCCTCCTCGCCTGTCAGCTAGCTATACAGCCTGTAACCTGGCTGGTCCCTCCTCACCTGTCAGCTAGCTATACAGCCTGTAACCTGGCTGGTCCCTCCTCGCCTGTCAGCTAGCTATACAGCCTGTAACCTGGCTGGTCTCTCCTCGCCTGTCAGCTAGCTATACAGCCTGTAACCTGGCTGGTCCCTCCTCGCCTGTCAGCTAGCTATACAGCCTGTAACCTGGCTGGTGCAGGCAAGCCATTCTCACAGCCTGGCCCTCCTCACCTTGCAGCCACAGCGTATACAATCAATCCTGACAGCAAACACACACACCAACTAGACAGCTATCTTCCCCCTCCCAGCCCCTCCGCTCAGATAGCACTAACTCCAGCAGCCCCGTCCATTCAGCTGGATATCAGGCACCTCACACACAAGCCACCCAGCCTAAGGGATTAGCAGAGGGATAGAGTTGTCTCTTTAATATTAGATACATGTTATACAATGCTAATCCCTAATATAAACCGTTTTGTCCCTTTGTTTTGGCTGAAGTGATGTACGGCGCTTTGGTTTTGAATGAATTTCGGCAGGAGGGGGGTGAAGCTGGGGGTTTGGAGGGCTGGCTCCTAACTCAGTGGTTCTCGTGGTGTTGGTCTGATAGCTAACAGTTTTCTAGTGAAAATCCAGGCAAATACACCAGATAGTGACATACTTTCCTTTGATAGTTCCACACTGAGGTTGAATGGAGGTCAGGCTATATGTATTAGACAATCTGCTGCTCCCCCACTCTCCAGTGGACTGTCAGCCTGCTGAAAAGCCCCTCCCCCACTCTCCAGTGGACTGTCAGCCTGCTGAACAAGCCCCTCCCCACTCTCCAGTGGACTGTCAGCCTGCTGAACACGCCCCTCCCCCACTCTCCAGTGGACTGTCAGCCTGCTGAACAAGCCCCTCCCCCACTCTCCAGTGGACTGTCAGCCTGCTGAACAAGCCCCTCCCCCACTCTCCAGTGGACTGTCAGCCTGCTGAACAAGCCCCTCCCCACTCTCCAGTGGACTGTCAGCCTGCTGAACACGCCCCTCCCCCACTCTCCAGTGGACTGTCAGCCTGCTGAAAAAGCCCCTCCCCCACTCTCCAGTGGACTGTCAGCCTGCTGAAAAAGCCCCTCCCCCACTCTCCAGTGGACTGTCAGCCTGCTGAACACGCCCCTCCCCCACTCTCCAGTGGACTGTCAGCCTGCTGAAAAAGCCCCTCCCCCACTCTCCAGTGGACTGTCAGTCTGCTGAACAAGCCCCTCCCCCACTCTCCAGTGGACTGTCAGCCTGCTGAACAAGCCCCTCCCCCACTCTCCAGTGGACTGTCAGCCTGCTGAACAAGCCCCTCCCCCACTCTCCAGTGGACTGTCAGTCTGCTGAACAAGCCCCTCCCCCACTCTCCAGTGGACTGTCAGTCTGCTGAACAAGCCCCTCCCCCACTCTCCAGTGGACTGTCAGCCTGCTGAACAAGCCCCTCCCCCACTCTCCAGTGGACTGTCAGCCTGCTGAACAAGCCCCTCCCCCACTCTCCAGTGGACTGTCAGCCTGCTGAACACGCCCCTCCCCACTCTCCAGTGGACTGTCAGCCTGCTGAACACACCCCTCCCCCACTCTCCAGTGGACTGTCAGCCTGCTGAACAAGCCCCTCCCCACTCTCCAGTGGACTGTCAGCCTGCTGAACACGCCCCTCCCCACTCTCCAGTGGACTGTCAGCCTGCTGAACACGCCCCTCCCCACTCTCCAGTGGACTGTCAGCCTGCTGAACAAGCCCCTCCCCCACTCTCCAGTGGACTGTCAGCCTGCTGAACCCTCTCTCTCTAAATGGACACATGGGAAACATATATTTACATTGCCAAAGCAAGTGAACTAGGAAATCAACAAAAGTGAAATAAACAATGAGAAATGAACAGTAAACATTACACTGACAAAAGTTTCTACAGAATAAAGACATTTCAAATGTTATATTATGGCTATGTGCAGTGTTGTAAGAATCTGCAAATAGTTAAAGTACAAAAGGGAAAATAAATAAACTAAATATGGATTGTATTTGCAATGGTGTTTGTTCTTCACTGGTTGACATTTTCTTGTGACAACAGGTCACACATCTTTCTGCTGTGATGGCATCAAAAGTGGATTTGTTTACTAGTTCTTTGTGGTTTCTGTGTAATCTGAGGGAAATCTGTGTCTCTAATATGGTCATACACTTGGCAGGAGGTTAGGAAGTACAGCTCAGTTTCCATCTCATTTTGTGGGCAGTGTGCACATTGGCTGTCTTCTCTTGAGAGCCAGATCTGCCAACGGCAGCCTTTCTCAATAGCAAGACAATGCTCACTGAGTCTGTACATAGTCAAAGCTTTCCTTCATTTTGGGTCAGTCACAGTGGTCAGGTGAGTGGACCCCAGACATCACAAACATCAAGGGAAATGGGTTCTAGAACGTATTCAAGTCTTTTTTTCCAGATCCTTATTGGGATGTCAAATTGTATGTTCCTTTTGATGGCGTAGAAGGCCCTTCATGACTTGTCTCTCACATGGCTCACAGCGGTGTGGAAGTTACCTGTGGTGCTGATGTTTAGGCTGAGCTATGTATAGTTGTTGGTGTGCTCTAGGGCAATGGTGCCTCTCTCTTTCTTTCTCTCCCTCCCTCCCCCTCTCTTTCTCTCTCTCGCTCCCCCTTTCTCTCTCTCCCTTTCTTTCTCTCCCTCCCTCCCCCTCTCTCTCTCTCCCTTTCTTTCTCTATCGCTCTCTCTCTCTTTCTCTCCCTCCCTCCCCCTCTCTTTCTCTCCTTTTCTCTCTCTCTCTCCCTTTCTCTCTCTTTCCCTCTCTCTCTCTCCCTTTCTTTCTCTATCGCTCTCTCTTTCTTTCTCTCCCTCTCTCCCGCTCTCTCTCTATAGTATAATCTAAAAATCCAGAAGAAAAAAGGCTTGTTATAAAATAGATGAGTTTCTATAATTAGATGTAAACTAGGCTGGTCTGTGTGGCTGTTTGGCCACACACACACATATGCATGTGTGAATGCACAGACACACTCATGCTGACATACACACACACCCCTCCCCCTGCAAGGTCAGTTCATCGCGTCAGCGTCCGCACGTGGCGTGCAGTGCAGAGCACAGAGCAGACAAGCACACATCTGTTGCTTGAGGAAACAGTCATTTGTCCCACATCCAGTATGCAGTATGCATGTCAGAGCAGAGAGAGGAGAGGAAGCAGTGTAACCTAGTGGACAGAGACGGCAGGAGGGAACGGAGGAGGTGGAGGGAGGGTGGAAGGGAGGGAGGGGACAGAGGAAGCAACGGAGTGGAACAGAAGGAGGAACAGAGAAGGGGAACAGAGGGAGGAACAGAGAAGGGGAACAGAGGGAGGAACAGAAAAGGGGAACAGAGGGAGGAACAGAGAAGGGGGACAGAGGGAGGAACAGAGAAGGGGAACAGAGGGAGGAACAGAAAAGGGGAACAGAGGGAGGAACAGAGAAGGGGAACAGAGGGAGGAACAGAGAAGGGGAACAGAGAAGGGGAACAGTGGGAGGAACAAACAGTGGGAGGAACAGAGAAGGGGAACAGAGGGAGGAACAGAGAAGGGGAACAGAGGGAGGAACAGAGAAGGGGATACACCAGAATAGAGGAGAGGAGGGAAAGAACGACAACAAAACAAAATGAGACTAAGGAGTCGCTACAGAGAGGAAACACACAGACATTAACGAGTGACTAGTGTAAAACAACGTAACAAGGGATTCACCAAAAAACATGATAAGAGCGGGGGAAGACTAATCAACGTCAGAGAGGAAAAAAGAGGAGCGGGGAAAGACATTTCAGATGCACGCACAGAGAGCAACAAGTCCCCGTCGTATTGTGAAGCAGGCAGCTGGTTGGAGGGTCCCCTGAGACTTATTAAAATGGAATTCCTGTTGCTAATCTTTGTTTTCTCACAAAAGGGATGAAACATCCCAGAGAGGCATGCTGCATGTATATTTAATGGCAGAAAACTCTGCATATATTTAGCAGCAGAGGTGGCGTAGCGTCTCATTGTTTAGGTGGCTTGCGTGTCACCACCACGGCGCCGCCCGCTGCTTCACTGACAGTCACTAAATCACAGACCATTATTTGGGTTTATCTGCATTCAGCTAACATCAACACCCCCTCCTCTGGGGGTGTGTCCATGACATAGACTGACCAGGTGAACGCTATGATTCCTTATTGATGTCACTTGATAAATCCACTTCAATCCGTGTAGATGAAGGGGAGGAGACAGGTTAAAGAAGGATTTTCAAGCCTTGAGACAATTGAGACATGGATTGTGTTTGTGTGCTGTTTAGAGGGTGATGGGCAAGACAAAATATGTAAGTGCCTTTGAACGGTGTATGGTAATAGGTGCCAGTTTATGTCAAGAACTGCAACGCTGCTGGGTTTTCACGCTCAACCGTTTCTGTGTGTATCAAGAATGGTTCACCACCCAGAGAACATCCAGCCAACTTGACACAACTGTGGGAAGCATTGGAGTCAATATGGGCCAGCATCCTTGTGGAACGCCTCAATTTGCCCTGACAAATTGAGGCTGTTCAACACAATATTAGGAAGGTGTTCCTAATGTTTGTCCACTCAGTGTATGTACAGGTTGAGGGACATGCATCTGAAGCATATCATCTAGGAGAGGAGGAACAACCGTCATATTTGTATTACTATCTATATTACTGATAGTACAGCCATCACTCTGTAGGCTAGAGATAACGCCCACATTCAACCTCTTCATCACACTGGAAGCATTAGAGCTCAATCCCCTGGGGTCTACAGGGGCCCGCTGGGGCCACTAGAGACAGAGCCAGTAGGGAGGGACAGTCTGGGCTGTTATGAGGGGAACAATGCACCTGTCTGGGGTGGAAGGTTTAACCACACACACACACACAACCCAGCCCAGCGTCTCAACTCCCGCCCGTTTCGCCTGCTGCCCTCGCCCAGTGTGTGTGTGTATATGTTCTTTCCGCTGAAAGATTACAATAATAAAATTGAAATTAAATTAAAAACAAGTAATCTGGATTTTCTGCATGAGCCGTTAATAATGTCTAACAGCTGTCACATGCAATACGGCCACGCCGAGGTGGGCCTGCGGCTGTCTGATGAAAAGCAGGCTGATACTACGGAGAGGGAGAGGGGAAAGGAGAAGAGAGGAGAGGAGAGCAGAGGAGAGGAGGTGAGGAGAGACATGGAGAGAGAGAGAGAGAGAGAAAGAGAGAGAGAAAGAGATGACATTTGAAATGTCTTTATTCTTTTGGAACTTCTGAGTGTAATGTTTACTGTTAATCTTTATTGTTTATTTCACTTTTGAAATCCAAGCCCCTGAAACTTGATACAGGAAGGTATTACCCAGCATGCCGCTCTCTCTCACCCGTGAGTCTCCTTTGTGTTGGTCTTGTGGTGCCGCCCCGTGCTGCAGGGCCAGGGTTCCACCATGGCACCAGGCCACATGGTGTGGAGGGGGGAAGGGACGGGCGGCTGGCGGTCTGTTTGAAGAGCCCCGTCTCTGTGACCACACTGACTCTCCAGCCAGAAGTGGCTGTTGCGAAGCCAAGCGCTAGCTACCTAGTCCGGACACAGACTGCTCCACACACACAAACATCCCCCTTACCTTCACGGAATGGGATGTGAGCAAACAAGCACCACTGCATTTAGTATCTTCAGAGAAATCTGATCAAATCAGTCCTGTATTACTAATGAATACTTGATTGGATGATTGTCTCATTCTTTTGATGTTTGGCTATTACAATAATGCTAATTATTACTGTAATGACATCTGTTATTACTGTATTGACATATGTTATTACTGTAATTATATATGTTATTACTGTAATGACATCTGATATTACAGTAATGACATATGTTATTACAGTAATGACATCTGTCTGTATAAATGGTCCATGTGTCAATAACAGGGATGCCCTCCACCCACCTCTTCAGTTCACCCTATGACTGAGTTGCAGACAGACACTGAATCTGGATAGTGACCTCATTGCTTGGGTTAAGGGCAGACGAGAGCGTCCACCGCCACTACCCCTACCATCAAGAATTGACCGGCTGGTTATAGCGGGCAGGGCAGTGTAGACTGATTTCCATGGGGGCAGTGTAGACTGATTTCCATGGGGGCAGTGTAGACTGATTTCCAGGGGGGCAGTGTAGAATGATTTCCAGGGGGGCAGTGTAGACAGATTTCCAGGGGGGCAGTGTAGACGGATTTCCATGGGGGCAGTGTAGACTGATTTCCAGGGGGGCAGTGTAGACTAATTTCCAGGGGGGCAGTGTAGACTGATTTCCAGGGGGGTAGTGTAGACTGATTTCCAGGGGGGCAGTGTAGAATGATTTCCAGGGGGGCAGTGTAGACTGATTTCCGTGGGGGCAGTGTAGACTAATTTCCAGGGGGGCAGTGTAGACTGATTTCCAGGGGGGTAGTGTAGACTTATTTCCAGGGGGGCAGTGTAGAATGATTTCCAGGGGGGCAGTGTAGACTGATTTCCATGGGGGCAGTGTAGACTGATATCCAGGGGGGCAGTGTAGGCTGATATCCAGGGGGGCAGTGTAGACAGATTTCCATGGGGGCAGTGTAGACTGATTTCCAGGGGGGCAGTGTAGACTGATTTCCAGGGGGGCAGTGTAGACTGATTTTCATGGGGGCAGTGTAGATTGATTTCCATGGGGGCAGTGTAGACTGATTTCCAGGGGGGCAGTGTAGACTAATTTCCAGGGGGGCAGTGTAGACTGATTTCCAGGGGGGCAGTGTAGACTGATTTCCATGGGGGCAGTGTAGACCGATTTCCATGGGGGCAGTGTAGACTGATTTCCATGGGGGCAGTGTAGACTGATTTCCAGGGGGGTAGTGTAGACTGATTTCCATGGGGGCAGTGTAGACTGATTTCCATGGGGGCAGTGTAGACTGATTTCCATGGGGACAGTGTAGACTGATATCCTGGGGAGCAGTGTAGATTGATTTCCTGGGGAGCAGTTTAGACTGATTTCCATGGGGGCAGTGTAGACCGATTTCCATGGGGGTAGTGTAGACTGATTTCCATGGGGGCAGTGTAGACTGATTTCCAGGGGGGCAGTTTAGACTGATTTCCAGGGGGCAGTGTAGACTGATTTCCATGGAGTCAGTGTACAATGATTTCCAGGGGGACAGTGTAGACCGA
The DNA here is from genome assembly GCF_029448725.1 of Salvelinus fontinalis. NCBI lineage: Eukaryota > Metazoa > Chordata > Actinopteri > Salmoniformes > Salmonidae > Salvelinus > Salvelinus fontinalis. Next base: position 36,491,586 of record NC_074698.1, on the reverse strand, counting down.
TTTCCAGGGGGGCCGTGTAGACCGATTTCCATGGGGGCAGTGTAGACTGATTTCCAGGGGGGCAGTGTAGACTGATTTCCAGGGGGGCAGTGTAGACTGATTTCCATGGGGGCAGTGTAGACCGATTTCCATGGGGGCAGTGTAGACTGATTTCCATGGGGGCAGTGTAGACTGATTTCCAGGGGGGTAGTGTAGACTGATTTCCATGGGGGCAGTGTAGACTGATTTCCATGGGGGCAGTGTAGACTGATTTCCATGGGGACAGTGTAGACTGATATCCTGGGGAGCAGTGTAGATTGATTTCCTGGGGAGCAGTTTAGACTGATTTCCATGGGGGCAGTGTAGACTGATTTCCAGGGGGACAGTGTAGACTGATTTCCTGGGGGGCAGTGTAGACTGATTTCCATGGGGGCAGTGTAGACTGATTTCCTGGGAGCAGTGTAGACTGATTTCCTGGGGAGCAGTGTAGACTGATTTCCTGGGGAGCAGTGTAGAATGATTTCCAGGGGGGCAGTGTAGACTGATTTCTATGTGGCAGTGTAGACTGATTTTCATGGGGGCAGTGTAGACTGATTTCCATGGGGGCAGTGTAGACTGATTTCCGTGGGGCAGTGTAGACTGATTTCCAGGGGGGCAGTGTAGACTGATTTCCGTGGGGGCAGTGTAGAATGATTTCCATGGAGGCAGTGTAGACTGATTTCCGTGGGGGCGGTGTAGACTGATTTCCGTGGGGGCAGTGTAGACTGATTTCCGTGGGGGCAGTGTAGACTAATTTCCAGGGGGGCAGTGTAGACTGATTTCCGTGGGGGCAGTGTAGACTGATTTCCATGGGGGCAGTGTAGACTGATTTCCATGGGGACAGTGTAGACCGATTTCCAGGGGGTAGTGTAGACTGATTTCCTGGGGAGCAGTGTAGACTGATTTCCTGGGGAGCAGTGTAGACTGATTTCCAGGGGGAGTAACGTCAGCAAGCAGGCTGCAGGGTGACAGCTGGTGGCAGCAGCCGGTCATTCCCTCCCCACCAGGTGTGTGTTTCAGCCAGGTGTAGGGTGCCACCGTGCCAGGTGATCGCCAACCATTTAACGAGACACCTCATGACATCATGTCTGCTCTGTGACGGTCATGTCATCTCACGACAATCCACAAAAACAAGCCCAGTGACTCTGGAAGGCTGGAGGCTTGGAGGCCAGCAGGCTTTTACAGAGGCCCAGAGAGGGTGGAGAACACGAGGCATAAGTACAAAGAGCCGTGGCCAAATGCAACTTGGCAGAAGACCCACGTTCTGTCACTACACTCCCACCACAGCGGCTCCCTGAAACAAGTTGCTTTTTAATGTCATATTTTGTGGGCTATTTAAGATGTCATTTTTTGTTCGTTCAGACTTCAAAGGTAGGTCTCAGAGCTTTATTATTTTCCCTTCGCCAAATCCCAAAAATGGTTGTGATTTTGAGAGTTGGCACCAAATAATTACAGTGAGGCGCTGCAGCCAGAGTCCAGCCACTGCCCCGCCCCCGGCCCTCCCCTTCTGGCCAGACTATCAGCAGTGGCCGGGGGAGTGAAGGAGAACTGTGTTCACAACACAAGACACTGCAAGGCCAAGACGGCGCCAGTCCCATCCTATCTCACAAACAACCTTCACCCACTCCACTCCCCTCACCCACCAATGTTTCTTTTTAAGACAAGGTTGTAACCAGCCACTTTCCTAACTCCACCAAACACCTGTGTTTTGTCTTTGATGCCCTCCTCCCCCCACCAGCCCCCCAGGCCATTGGGATATTCCAGCAATGAGGCATTCAATAAAAACCCATTGTAAAGTGATTTATTCCCCTTTGGAAGGAAAAATACAAGGGGGCTGAAGCCAGACAGAAGTGCTAACCTTTGAAGAGGCGATCTGCTCGGATATCCAGCCAGCCAGGACATAAACAGCCAGGGGACTGACAGGGACATCCTAGCAGAAAACAATAAAGAGGGAGGAGAGGGTGTTTTTTATCTTTAACAACACGCAGTAAAACACACAAAGTTGGTCCTCTGCAACAATGGCCCCGGGGCAAAGGAGACTGGCTGAAACAGAAGTGTCAGGAAAGACCACTGGCTTCCCAGACACAAGGCTCTTCCTGGTCAGAATGAGACCACTGGCTTCCCAGACACAAGGCTCTTCCTGGTCAGAATGAGACCACTGGCTTCCCAGACACAAGGCTCTTCCTGGTCAGAATGAGACCACTGGCTTCTGGTCAGAATGAGACCACTGGCTTCCCAGACACAAGGCTCTTCCTGGTCAGAATAAGACCACTGGCTTCCCAGACACAAGGCTCTTCCTGGTCAGAATGAGACCACTGGCTTCCCAGACACAAGGCTCTTCCTGGTCAGAATGAGACCACTGGCTTCCCAGACACAAGGCTCTTCCTGGTCAGAATGAGACCACTGGCTTCCCAGACACAAGGCTCTTCCTGGTCAGAATGGGGCGGTTGAAACAGAGGAGAGGACCGAGGACAGCAAGAGGCAAAGAGAGAAGAAAAAAGAGAAGAGATAGAAGAGAGAAGAGAGAGAAGAGAGGAGAGAAGAAAACAGAGAGAGGAGAGAGAAAGAGAGAGAAGAGAGAGAGAAGGAGAAGAAAGAGAGAAGAGAGAGAAGAGAGAGAGGAGAAGAAAGAGAGAGAAAGAGAAAGAAGAGAGAGAAAGAGAAGAAAAAGATAAGAGAGAGGAGAGAGTGGGACGTGTAAGGGAAGAGGAGCGAGTGTGTGAGTGTGTGTGTGTGTGTGTGTGTGTGTGTGTGTGTGTGTGTGTGTGTGTGTGTGTGTGTGTGTGTGTGTGTGTGTGTGTGTGTCTGTGTCGGTGTGCTGGTGTGTGTATGAGTGTGAGTGTGTATGTTTGTGTGCGTGTGTGTGTGTGTCTGTGTCGGTGTGCTGGTGTGTGTATGAGTGTGAGTGTGTATGTTTGTGTGCGTGTGTGCGTGTGTGCGTGTATGCGTGTGTGTGTGAGTGTGTTTGTCTGTCCCTTTGTGTCTTTAAGAACGTGACATAAATATGACCGTTGATTACATGGGGTGTTGAGAGCAGCTCTCAGCCATGGACGGTCCCCTCCAGGGCCGAAGCCCTTCTACCAGCCCTAACCTAACCCCCCCTACTGTTTTAACACACACCTCCCAGACGCACCCCAATGATCAGAACAGTATGGCTGAAAGATGACCCCCAGGTCAGAAATGGCAGCAGTAAAGACAGCTCCACTGTGTCTCCTAGTTTTCTGCTACCAGGTCGGCTGTGGTTCGCTCTGCTAATCAACCAGAAGGGTAGTAAGAAAACCGTTTGAATGAATACGGTGTATATTTAGCTTTGTAGCAGAATGAAATGACGCATCACCAATAAGTAGAATCTGTGCCTCTGTGTGTGTGTATAGGAACAGAGGAATAGTTCTTCTGTCAGATTCAGCGAGGACATTGCTAGACTAGTACAGGCCACTCATCAACCACCTGACTTGCAGGACAAATGACTGTCTGGCTGCTCTGGGTGAAGAGAGACAGTGGCAGATATACATGTCTAGCGGGTTCAGCAACATGCTTCAACAGACAAGGGAGAGAATATAGGCTTCTTTATTGCGTCCTCTCTGTACAGGAGCCCAGATTACAACTGAAATCCCCCTTGTGTGGAAGCGACAGTGTGCGTTTCCTACCAAAACATGTAGGAATATCGTAACCCAGCGAGGAACAGAGCGGTTACCAAGCCAAGAGAGGGAGTCGCAGCAACAGCGCCAGTTTCCAGACGTCTTTCAGCAGCCAGAGTGGAGAGAGATGGTTGATGATTAAACACCCCTAAAATCAGACAGAGGAACTTCTTTCAAGGAGCCACAGCACAAACCTGCTTCTGAATGCATTTTTACACCAACTCTGAAATATTAATGCTCTTTGTAAAGTATTCATGGGAAACAGTGTGTGAGTTAGTCCCCGGGGGAAAAGCACAGAGAAAACTGAAGGATTCAACAGTCTCAGCAAACAACGTGCTGTTTTCCCTAATGGTAGCAGTGCCCAGGACAAGACAGGTGAAGAGACACTAATGACTCCTGGAAGACAAAAGAAACCTGTTTAGTTGAAGATGTTCAAATGGGATTTCAGCCACGTACAGTAGGAATATTCAGTCTGTCACGTACAGTAGGAATATTCAGTCTGTCACGTACAGTAGGAATATTCAGTCTGTCACGTACAGTAGGAATATTCAGTCTGTCACGTACAGTAGGAATATTCAGTCTGTCACGTACAGTAGGAATATTCAGTCTGTCACGTACAGTAGGAATATTCAGTCTGTCACGTACAGTAGGAATATTCAGTCTGTCACGTACAGTAGGAATATTCAGTCTGTCACGTACAGTAGGAATATTCAGTCTGTCACGTACAGTAGGAATATTCAGTCTGTGTTGGATGGTCCAAGTCCACATTTTGTTGAGAATCTATTTCCACATTTTGTTATTTCTTAAAGTTCCGTTAGAAAGGTTTCACCAAGTAGTTCTGAAAGCAGCGCTCATGAGCCAAAACAGGTCCCTGAAAACTGTGCACCATTGTGTCTTACATCATCCATTTGGTATGACGTTACGTCCTGCAATAAAAAACAACCGTGTAATCCTGCAATTCGTATGATATGTAACAAATTCCAATTTGTACAATATGCTACAAATTTGTAAGTGCTTAAAGAACCCATTCAATCTGCTTAAATGATAAATGCATGATGGTATTGTCTGTAGCTGTGTGAAACATGTAGATCTGTCCTGTTCAGGTTATTCAGTACAAGTCCCTAAACACTGATAAGAGAGTATCTAGATGCATCATCAACAAATCACATTTTCTAAATCACATTTTTTTAAGTCTTTTTTTTTTTTTACACTAATTCATGAGTTATACTCAAATTCTCATCCAATAGGTTGCTTTATGATGTGTTCCAAACATCAAAGGATCATTTCTGGTAACAAAATACTAAATCAAGACAACAACAACAAAAAACATACAGTAACAAATCAATGGATTTGTGAATAGACTTTAAAACAATCTGGTGTTAGTGAAATCAATGAATAGTACAGCTGAATGCTAACCATCTTTAACGTTATGTAATTGCCATGATTTTGTGATTTATTGCAAGAATGTCTTAATGCACCTGTTCAAAAACGTTGGGTGGATCCGATGGTGTTTCTAAATGGTCTACAACTGTCTATTCTTTCCAACAACCTTACATCAAAATCAATTAGATTGAGTCGTTTGACGAATAACCCAGCAAACTGAAATTGGTTCTGTGAACGTTCCCAGAACATTCATTCGGGCTAAATGACTATAAAATGAAGTACAATTAGGTTGCCCCAAAAGTTCTAATACACAAAAACTTTCCAGTTGTGCTGATGATTATACAATGTTTGTATAAAACATTCACCCGATGTTGCACGAACGTTCCCAGAACACATTTTGTTATTACATTACCTGGAAACCTAACAACAAACCCCAGGGGAATGTTTTGTGGTGGTTGTTACAGAAGTTGTGCATTACATCTTAGTGCATCTGAGGAGACATTTCAAGGATATTACATTTAATCACTTTCTGAAGAAGAAGAAAATATTTTGTTATGAAAAACATTATTTTAATGTTTTGGGATGTTATCATTCTAATGTTAGATAAAAACGCTAACTAGAACTTAGAATGTAGAATGTTAGCTAAGGTCCTAGGAATGTTCCCAGTTTACTGGGAAGAGATTGGACCCAGTGGGCAAAAATGCCTAACATTTTCAAATGATGGATTTTGCCAGGAACTCCACATGAGGTGCACACCAACTGGTTATCAATGAGAGATTGAAAAAACACAATAGATAACTTTACAAATTGTAAAAATCAACTGACAAAAGTATAATACACCTAAAAAATATATATGGTTTGCCTTTTTTTCCAAATCACTCTCCCTCCCTTCAACCACTGCACTGTAGCTGTTGTCTATGTGGTTGGGGGGAATGCCAGGAAAACCCCTAGAGCACCAACCAGGCATTCACAGACATACCCAGACCTGCTGCCATATTGCCCTTTATAAGAGCTAACCACGTCACAATCTCCTGCAAAGGCCAGGAGTACATGCCTGACAGACAGACGGGAAGAGGCATCGTGAGCCCCTTGTCAACAAATGTATATTGATTTTGATATAATGTATACAGTGTGTGCAGTACATTCCAATAATGTATAAAAAACATATTTGTATTAGAATTGGTGTAATTTCTATAATCAGATGTCATTTGGACAAATGCACTAGAAGAGCATAACAGGATATTTAAATCAACACTATGGGGGACTCCAAAATGCAACGTCTCAGCATAATTCAGAAACAGGGCAATGGTAGGGGAAACGATGACTCAGCCTTTGCCAAATATTAATCAAATATCCAATAACTTCTATAGATTATTTAATTATTTAACCATACCCCGCACCTGCCTGTAACATATAAGAAATATAGTGCTGTTGTCCTCTATGGTGACCCCAATGACCTTAAAGTTGCAAGTGGGTATATCATCTAATGACAAGGATTATTTGTGGAAATTGTGGAAGTATTAATGACAACAAAAACAAACTATTATATGAATTATATATGTTAGGCAGTTTAATGTGACGTCTAAATCCAACTATTGTGTGGTGTTGTTCCACTGGACACAGATGTCAATTCTACTTCTATTCCACATTGGTTCAAAATAATTTATTGAAATGAAGTTGAAACAACGTTGATTCAACCACTGTGTGCCCAGTGGGGTCTCCCCAAACTTTGATACGCTCCTCCCATACCCTAAAATGTAACTGGTGTGAATATGAACTTCTAACGTTGCACCTTCCCCATGTTTTGGTTGTCCCTATATAATACAGTTAGTTGGTCGTCCAGTGGGGACACGCACGCAGGCACTCCATGTTGACACACGTGCCTATTTACATGCAGTACACTTCGATAATATATACCTAAGTCACTGATGCATGCACTGCGAAAGCCCGATATAGAAGGAGGATTTTCCCGCGGCTATACCTATATGTCTGGTTACATACATTAGATCTCCCTTCAGTCGCCGTACGCACTTCCGTGAACAGTGAACGCCCAGGCTTTTGTTCGGGTGCTTGCCATCAACCACAGCAGCATGACACTCATGAATATCACTCAGAATCACCGGCATGTCAATGAAGAAAAAGGAGGACGCCGGAAAGCTGCGTTTAAAAAAAACGTGCATTTGGTAAAAACGACCAATTGTCTAATTCATTAGACCACAAGGTTTAAATGAAATAGGCCGCAACAATTGGGTACAATTGACTCCACAAAGTTACTACATTTATTACACGTGGCCCATTAAACCAAATTACAATTCACCCACTCAACATCAACAAATGGTCAAGTACAGTAGCAGACATTTTGTTTACAGTAGCCCACAGCGTGTGCGTAATAGAGCACCACGGATGTGTAATATGTGCTTGCTTTACATATGCATGATGCAGCCTAATATAACCCGGGGTTTGTGAAACCACTAAAACAACATGAACAAATCATGTAGTGTAAATCATAATTATACCGCAAAATCATTCTGGACATATTTAGTGCAAAATTCGTTAGTAACGTCCCTTAGCTGCCAACCTCCCGTGCTAATTAATTATCTGGCGCAATGCATGCAGGGGGATTGGGGACATTTGCCACAAATTCGATGGACTAATATATTGTGTTCAAAATGGTCTATGGTGAAACAACACGTATATATATTTTACCAACCTGAATGCGGAGCCATTGGGATGTGAGAAGGGTAGTATTTTCCTGACGGGAAATGACCGCCATGCTGTACTGAACTGTGGCCGGTGGAGGCGATCCGAGAGGCGGCGCGGTGTACCAACGCGCCCCGCTCCGATAGGAGGTGGGCAGGCGCAGCAAAATCCCGTCCCTCCATACTGGCGAAAGGTGAATAATCCGAAATCCAGCGGGGAGACCAAGATAATCAAATGCAATCCATATAATAATCCTTTATAGGTCTAAATGTTGCATTTAGTCGGTCGAAGGCTTCTCCAGCCAAAAACGTAGCCCCGAATCATCTTTTCTGCAAGAAATAAAAATGAAAAGGGTTTTGATTGACAGAGAGAATGTTTAGAAAATTATAACATTCTAAAGGCCTACAGTTGTTGATGTTATATGCTGGAATAGCGTTACTGTGTAGATTTGCATTACTGGTATATACAGTTATACATGTCACAGGCTGTGCTTAAGATATTCATAACTATTATGCAGAAGCAGTGAACGGTTGAGACAAAAGCGTTGTTCAGTCTTCCCTTCCTTGAGGGAGTGTAAACGCTGCAAGAAAACAACACGGGATCAGCAACAATAAGAACAACCACCCAAATCTTTGTTTTCTACAACCGTATACGACGGACCAAGGGTTTACTGCGACTGACAGGCAGGCCTATAGGCCTACTGCAATCTCTATTGATTATGCTATTGAGGGAAAGGCCTTCCTTGATGTAGTACTGAAACCGTTGGAGCCTGGCTTGAACACATCAGGTCTCTCTGTAGTCTGTTCAAGGTCTTACTTTGTGCACTGAGGGCTGTAAATGTCATATCCCATAGTTGTGTTATTTTATTCATACCTTATCGTACAGTTCATCAGAACAATCAATACATTCACTTTTGTCAACTGTCAATTTTGGCAAATAGTGTTTAATCTGTGGAGACGTGCATCTAGCACGTTTCATTAGATAGATTAAGAATTATTGGGACAAGGACATGCTATTGATGAACTAAATGCATGATTTATAAGACAGAATGCTCAAACTGCACAAAATTAAGGATTTTTTTTATTTCCAATTGATTATGCCTAAATGTGCATTAATATCTCTAGGTGAACACTGCTCCCTCCTGATCATATGGTCTTTGACTATTCAACCATAATACAGGCATGTTCATTATTAAAAATAAATGTATAGTTGATCATGTATATTTATTAGGCTCGTGTCAAAATGCTGGTCTATGCATAGGCCTAACAATGGGATATTGTCTTGGACAGTACGCTTGACTGTAACGTGATTATTTCCACGTATGTGAAATATCTGCGAAGTAATTTTACTGAAACCCCCATGTGAGAATTACACATCAAAATGCACGTCGTCCGAAACGTCGTTATCAATTCATCAAGAACTTGTGCGTGTCCAAACTGTCCATGTAAATAGCTGCTCTCCAGCTCCTCATCTTTCGTGACCCATTTACGCTTTTATTTCAGGTAATCAAAGAGTAGCAACCCTAATATAACCTCTAGCCTTTAGGCTACTGCATAAATATAATATAGCCTATCACTCGAGCTTTCTCTCTCTCTCTCATTATAATCAAGTACAAGAGCATGTAATGTGTATAGGGCTAAACCAATATTCCTTCATCTGTAAAATGCTATACATTGGTTATTTATTTTCTCACTTTATTAACTGACTGTCCAAGGAATAAGTAAACAGTGCAGCCTAGCCAGCTATCTAAAACAATATTTGCATGGACATTGGAAGTATTGGCCAAATATTTTAATTGATATAAATCCCTATGTATAAATGCTGTTCAAGTTTCTTCATCGTGAAAGGTTTGATTTTGACATGAAAAATGCTGAATCCCCAAAATTCTAGTACTAAAAACCCAAGGTGAATGACCGTGGCGGCGCCTGTCTTTGTCTCCACATTTAAACTGCTTGCAGTCAGCCATTAGCCTTGCTACAGTCCTTCACCGGGCTGATATAAAGTCATAAACCGCACGCATACATATGTTAGACGACTAAAACAAGACTATCTAAGAACAACCTGATTGCAAACCTATATTACCTTTTAGAAATGCGAAGACGCCATGGCTATTTGGGGCGAGTAGGCTATGACCATTTTTATTACAGCGTAATAGGGGGAACGCTTCGTGGTTGGTAGCCTAGCCTACTACACAAAGCTGTGTCGGACTCATGCTATGTGAATTTATACACGAAAACTGTCTTGTTTGCTAACATGTTCAAATGATCGACGCCAATAATTCAATTGCATTGCATATTTCATTTGCAGAATCCGTTCGGACACAGGAACTCGGATGATAAATCAAATTATCTTTTATTGGGTCGGATCATGCTGCGGGAGAGGCGCCCATCCACGTCAAACCTGGCGGGGTGGGAATACACCATAGCAGGGCAACGATTGTAAACATTATTCCCTATACAAATACCACCACGGCGTGTTGGCTATGTTACTAATCCTACATAAACTAAATTGACGGTTGAACCATTTAGAATTATTTGCCAACAGACAATCGAGGTAAATACAAAAATAAATACATCTTAGAGCGGCCATGTAACATGAAATAGGCCGAATTCATATAATATCAGGTATCCTGTAAAATAAACGACTCAAGCAACTACAATGATTACTCATTTACAAATTGATTAAATGCGTCGTCGATCAATAAATCTCGACCAAAACGATTATGCCGCTACATAATGCAGTTTTGTCTTTGTAAAATAAAAATGTAGGAAAATAAACTGTAGTCTATTCGGTAGATCACCTCATGCCAATTGCAAATATATACTCTAAATATAATTATTGTGTTATAATAATAATAGTTTGGGCTAGGCCTATTAATTTTGTTTTAAATAACGCCAACCGCATAATTAACATTTTAATTTTAAAAGCCAGCCCATAAATAGATATGCGCACAAAGCCTCATATTTACATACATTGAATTTAGACATTGCATGCAGAATTTAATATTGACCTAGCATACACTTGCTTGCAATTATTACACTGTTACAGCCTAGGTGTGTCATACTGTAATTGTGTTGTTTATAAAATTACCTGGGCTTTTGTAGAATTGTTACATCCATGAATTATTTAGTTATTAGTCCTGTCATTTCAAATGTTGTGTTCGTGGTCGACAGAAAGCCATGGTTTAATTTGCCAAGATCAAGAAAATATAAAATACAATTTACTTACTGGTATGTTAAATCCTTGCATAACAATAAATTAGGAAATTATAAAATAAAGGGGAAAAAATACAGACCAAAAATTACGTTCATTTGGACAAAAACGTGTGCCTACGGTTACATCCTATAGGTTTTCATTTGGAGCTGCGCAGTACGTCGTTCAATCTGCTGAAAGCACCGGGATTCGGGCTTCTAGACTACAGAATCGAGGCTCGGATCTCCGAACAGCAATTCTCTTTCCCAGTGCACTGATCAGCTCGTGCCTCGCATCTCGGGGAGGGTAAACACATTCGCCCATTGGCCGGATACCTACATGATAATGAGCTTGTGCCGCTCGCCCGGGGACACACGAGATGTTGATTGGCCCATATCAAGAGCCAATAGTGTAGCGACTGAACAAAGTGATGCGCGCCAGATTTAAAGTTTTACAGTGGGCTTTTTACATGTAGGTTTTAGCAATTGAACATTTAGGCCTACACAAATAGACATACATCCACAATACCACCACTAATAATAAACATTTTCACAGTAAAGCCCTGTTGTTTGAATCAAAGCAATGTAGGCTATTAGACTAATAAATAGAATAAATAATTAGAAAACTTGTTCAGTATGTTATATGTTAAAATGTATACTGTAGTTGTCCCTTATGATGTGTCTGTCTGTAAGTAATTAAGTAATGTGTCATTCTGGACGTATCTGTAGTTTTCAGAAATTACACATTGTTTTATTAACACTTTATTCAACATTTTTAATGAGACAAGCATGCACTGTCTATGTAGTTAGTATGATAAACTTTTTTCTTGTATCCAAAATACAAATCTCCCTAAAATCCTTACATTCAAATGCGCATTTAAATCAGTTAAATCAGGCATATTTTGTAATAAAATAATGTATAAAAAATGTCAGTGCCTCGTGGATGGGAACACATTGGTGGATCAATAGACTAGTTGTTATAATAATATATTTGGAATAAGGATGTACAGTTACGAAGGGTCTATATCTTTAGGTCTACTACTCAATAATCACTCCTATTTCTGTCTGAAGTGTCTATGAGCACAACGATGAGGTCAGGGCTTTCATGCTGTGACAACTTCAGATAGAAAAGTGTTTCTTCAAAGCATGACAACATGCCTCAAATGCTTATTTTGCAGGGCTATTATTTCAGAAGGTTGTGATCAGGTGTGTTTAGTTCAACCACCTGCGTTGGAAGAAAAACTATAGAAGGCATCATCAGTGTAACAAGTGAACATTTCTCCTGTATTTATTAGTATATGGACTATAAAGGGTTTAAAAATGAGTCCCACTCAATATACGTTTTGATTGGCTGGCACATTGCCAGAGCATTGTCACTCACAGAGTCTAAACAAGACTCTCATTGGGTGCTGTCCAGTCCGCATTGGGCTGTCTGAAAAAAAAAGAAGCAATAACTGGCCCTGCGGTTTCAAGGCGTCCCAGGGTTAGATGATGAAAGGAGATAAGACGAGACTGTTTCAAGGCGCTCCATACTCGGACCCCATTCGCCCTCGAGCCATATGAGTCAAGCGTGAATCAAAGGGAATACGGCGGGCAGGAAGAGGGGAAGTTAAACATTATATATATTTTTAAATTAGGTTATATTTCGGATAAATGCGATGCAACAATGGTTTAGCAGTAAACGTTTTGAGACAACCGTCGCGAATCACCAGATGAATGGAATACAGCGAGTAGATATGTCGTCTCATAGAGAAAGAAGTGAAACAGCAAGACCGGAGTCCCTCCTCTCGGAGTTTCAATGGAGAAAATGTAAATGGACCCTTTCACCAATAGGCCTATTTAACAACTAGAAATGTTGTGGCTGCTTGAGGTTTGTCGTATTTAGTGTTAAACAAATAGCTGTGCTTGCGAAAATACCGCTTGTTATCTTCTGTAGAAATAATAATTGGATGATCACCACGTAGTTAACATTAAAAAGTAGTTAATAGCCTTCAATAGATCAGTCGCTGTAAAATGAGAATAGTATCTATGGACAAAGCCTACACTCCGCGATCACTGAAATCTGTTGGGATAATTTGTCTGAAAAGAAAACCAGTAGCCTATGCGAGGGAAGGGCATAGTCTGCAACCGTAGACTCTGCAAATGTAAAATATATACGATTGTGCAAAATTGTGTGCCTCTACTGCAATAAAATGTGTTTGTACATACTGTAAAATAACAAAACAGGAGCAAATATGTTGTGTTTACGTGAGATAACTTTATTTACATGAGACAATATTTAGGCTATGAATAGAATAAAATGTACATTACATTTAATGATGCACTGTATCTTACTGGAAAAATATAAATTGCCATAATTAAGAGTCATCTAATTTATGAAAGAGACATTTAGATGTTTTGTATAGTTATGGAGGAATCATATACATTGAATACTAATGTTGTTTTATTTTTCAACAATAAATAAAATGGAGAATTATCTGTATTTTCTTTATTATTTTGCTATTTTATTGTTTACATATACAGACAATACATAACATTCATCTTCGTCACCGTGGCAATAAAAAACAGACAGTTATTTTTGACATACATCATTGCAATATTGATTAAACCTAGACCTGCGACTGAATATTTTAATAAAAAATAATGATTGAGACCCAACAATAGGCTGACATTAGGTGGGATTGTGGAGGAGCATGGTGTTGATTCTGAGAACTCATCACCATGGTTTCTCTAGGTCGGTGACCCCTGAACTATGGCGACGGCCTAGTTACACCAGTATGCATATGGTAATGTTAGTGGGAATAGTAAACAGATATTTTACAAGACTAGGACTGGTTATAACCCGTTATAACACGATAGGTAAAAATAAATATATACACAAATTGATTAATATTTACTTATCGTTTGTTGCAACATTTGTAACTTAATATGTAATTCATTATGATATAGCCATAAATATTCGGTATTTGTAGATATCCATTGGCTACCTGCAGTTAAAATGCAATTTCAGACTCATTAAGGAATGTACCTCGAGGTAAATGCAAGCAAGATAAATCGATTAAAACTATCCAGAATATTCTACATTTTACTCAAACACCAATTGACATAAAACCAAACTGTCCACACCTGCCTCAGAATTGATTTGATTTGAATTCAAGTGGATTTATTCAGTCACTTTCATGCCCAGTCCATCAGGACAATACAGAATTGTAGTCCTTATTCAACAAAATGTCAAGTAGACCTGCTTAATACTGAAATGTGCATTTAGAAGAGATATGGTGGGCATTGTAGTGCTTCGTGTCATTATAGCCTCTTTACACCTGTGTGTACGCGCGTACAGGTTGAGCGCACGTTATGGGAGAGGCTGTGGCCAGTCTCAAAATTCATCACGCGCTCGCGCAAACATAGGTCGACACACGCACACGCTCACACACGACAAGTGCTTTCTCTCTCCCATATGAACGGTGTGCCAGTGCGTGCTGCGCTGCCCTATAGCGGTGCACATTGATACTAAATGCGGAGTGACTGATTTCTTACGAAGGATATTGTCCCTGGTCTATGAAGCGGCTCTGATTGACAATCTCTCCAGCTCCCACCCACATCCAACCAAGGGAACAGGCCCCTTTGTAGCCGTGCACGTAGTGGACACAGCAGCCCATATACCCAAAGATGTTTTGCAACGCAAGACACTTGCTTTTTATATCCAAGAGGCAAATTATGATACATACAAGAGAATGTGAAAATAAGAGCACGTGCAATACACTGTTAAAGCTGTAACACCTCATGCTTGTCATAGCGCATAGTGGTGTAACACACGAGGTGCAATGTCTGTCTGATAAAGGTAGGCCTATACAAGGTGAATTGATCAGTCCCTGCAATGTGTATAGGCTGCATTGAAACGATTGCCTAACAACGTCCTTGTTATTCTTATGAATATTGTGCTAAATATGTTCTGTGATGTAGGCTATAGGTCTATAAATCCCAGAAAAAAACTAAATATATCAAAATCATAAGAAAAAATAAAGAAACATTGACATTACTAGACCTACAGTACATTCAGAAAGTATTCATACCCCTTGACTTATTTCACATGTTGTTGTGGTACAGCCCAAATTCAAAATATATATATTTTTTAATTCTCACCCATTTACGGAATGTGTAAATTCTTAGACATTTTTGCAAATCTATTGAAAATGAAATACAGAAATATCTCATTTACATAAGGTATTCACACCCCTGAGTCAATACTTTGTAGAAGCACCTTTGGCAGCGATTACAGCTGTGAGTCTTTTGGGGTAAGTTTCTAAGCATTGCACATCTGGATTGTGCAATATTTGCCAATTATTCTTTTAAAAATTCTTCAAGCTCTGTCAAGTTGATTGTTGATCATGGCTAGACAGCCGTTTTCAAGTCTATTCATAGATTTTCAAGACGATTTAAGTCAAAATCGTAACTAGGCCACTCAAGAACATACATTTTCGTGTTGGTAAGCAACTCCAGTGTAGATTTGGCCTTGTGCTTTAGGTTATTGTCCTGCTGAAAGGTGAATTCGTCTCTAGGATTTTGCCTGTGCTCATAGCTAGCTGTATTCCGTTTTGTTTTATGCAACAAAAACCTCAATAGTATTACTTAAGTGCCTTGTTGGAGACAGGATGCATGTTTTGGAATATTTTATTCAGTACAGGTTTCCTTCTTTTCACTCTGTCAATAAGGTTAGTATTGTGGAGTAACTACAATGTTGTTGATCCATCCTCAGTTTTCTTATATGACAACCATTAAACTCTGTAACTGTTTTAAAATCACCATTGGCCTCATGGTTGAAATCCCTGAGCAGGTTCCTTCCTCTCCTGCAACTGAGTTAGGAAGGACGCCTGTATCTTTGTAGTGACTGGGTGTATTGATACGTCATTCAAAGCCTAATTAATAACTTCACCGTGCTCAAAGGGATATTCAGCATCTGCTTTTTAATGTTTACACATCTACCAATTGGTGTCCTTCTTTGTGAGGCATTGAAAAACCTCCCTGGTCTTTGTGCTTGAATCTGTGCTTGAAATTCACTGCTCGATTGAGGGACTTTACAGATAATTGTATGTGTGGGGTACAGAGATGGGGTAGTCATAAAAAAATGATGTTATCCACTATTATTGAACACGGAATGAGTCCATGCAACTTATTATGTGATTTGTTAAGCACATTTTTATTCCTGAAATTATTTAGGCTTGCCATAACAAAGGGCTTGAATACTTTTTGACTCAAGACATTTCAGTTTTAAATTTGTTATTTATTTCCAAAATGTTCTACAAACAAAATTCCTCTTTGACATTATGTGGTATTGTGTGTAGATCAGTGACACAAAGTCTCAATTTAATCAATTTTAATTTCAGGCTGTAACACAACAAAACGTGGGAAAAGTAGAGGTATGAGAATAGTTTCTGAAGACACTGTATGTCTGACACTATTGATCATTTGAGTTTCATTCCAAAACGCTATATACCCATTTTCATAATTGTTGGTAAATTAGCTTTTATTCTTTACATAACTTATGAAAGAGATTGGTGTGTTTTTTCCCACTATTTAATCATGTCATGGGGTTGTTCAATGACAGACAATCTATTACTTGATGGTTTCATTTCTGAGAGACAAATATTCATGTTTTTTTTGGAAAACGTTATATATCTGCCTCACTCTCAGAGAAATAAGTAAACTGTTTTTTGCACAATTTTTTTTATGTATAAATGACTGTACAAATGATACAATTGTGACATCACTATTTAAATAATAATACAAAAATGAATCAATACAGTAATATGAGATCTGCATTTAAAACATTTACATTTGACAATTTAGTCATTTAGCAGATGCTCTTTGGCAGAGCGACTTACAGTAAGTGCATTGATCTTAAGATAGCTAGGTGAGATGACCACATTACAGTAAAATATACAGTATATGAACATCCCATTCCAGCTAAACAATGGATATATAGCGTTTTGACAAAAAACAACATTTTAATACACATCTAAAATCTATGAATTAAAAATCTGAGAACAGTGATATTTTACACACAGATGAAGGTACCCATAAGCAATCATTATTTGTGACAAAACACAAATGTGTAAAGTTGGTAGATGTAGCGTTTTGGAAATAAACTCTTCAATTGTTCATTGCCTGTTGCCGTCAGGCAGGAACTGATTGCATGCATCCTATAGGCCTACATGGTAAGACATGAAATCTAACACATTGTGTTCCGTACCTAGTAAACATAGAAAGGTGTGCAAGGACTCAAGGTTTGGCTACAATTCATGAAACAATTAGGTTACTCTTGCTATAAAGCCATGAGTGTTTTAGCCCCACATGAAAACATGAACGATGCTAAAGGTGAAGTGTATGTTGGTGGAGGGAATTTTGAGTTGGACGTGTTAACTCGGCCAATTGATTCCCATCCGGTATAGTGGGTTTGTCAGTAATAAAATGCACAAGGTTTCAATTAAGATTAAGAAGGGTTTGGGGAACGAAACTCTTAAAGACGAGCATGAACTACTGACAGCCCCCTTTCATTGAAACCTGTGTTGGGGAAGAGAAATTCACTGCATCAAAAATGTCAAGAAAGGCATAAAGAATGTTGAGTAATGAAAAGAGAACTACATCTATAGGAATCCAAGCATAGGACTACATACACTATGTATGTATGTAGACGCCCCTTCAAGTTAGTGGATTCGGCTATTTCAGCCACACCCGTTGCTGACAGGTGTGTAAAATCGAGCACGCAGCCATGCAATCTCCATAGACAAACTTTGTCAGTAGAATGGCCCGTACTGAAGAGCTGTGACTTTCAACGTGGCACCGTCATAGGATGCCACCTGTCCAACATGTCAGTTAGTCAAATTTCTGCCCTGTTAGAGCTCCCCCGGTCAACTGTAAGTGCTGTTATTGTGAAGTGGAAACGTCTAGGAGCAACAGCCACGAAGTGGTAGGCCACACAAGCTCACAGAACGGGACCGCCAAGTGCTGAAGCACGTAGTGTGTAAAAATTGTCTGTCCTCGGTTACAACACTCACTACCGAGTTCCAAACTTCCTCTGGAAGCAATGTCAGCACAAGAACTGTTCGTCGTGAGCTTCATGAAATGGGTTTCCATGCCCGAGGACCCGCAAACAAGCCTAAGATCACCATGTGCAATGCCAAGCGTCGGCTGGAGTGGTGTAAAGTTTGCCGCCATTGGACTCTGGAGCAGTGGAAACGTGTTCTCTGGGGTGATCACGGTTTACCATCTGGCAGTCAGACGGATGAATTTGGGTTTGGAGGATGCCAGGAGAACACTACCTTTCCCAATACTTAGTGCAAACTGTAAAGTTTGGTGGAGGAGGAATAATGGTCTGGGGCTGTTTTTCATGGTTTGAGCTAGGCCCCTTAGTTCCGGTGAAGGGGCATCTTAACGCTACAGCATACAATGACATTCTAGACGATTCTGTGCTTCCAACTTTGTGGCAACAGTTTGGGGATGGGCCTTTCCTGTTTCTGTATGACTATGCCCCCGTGCACAAGCGAGGTCCATACAGAAATGGTTTGACGAAATCGGTGTGGAAGAACTTAACTGGCCTGCACAGAGCCCTGACCTCAACCCTGTCGAAAACCTTTGGAATGAATTGGAACGCTGACTGAGAGCCAGGCCTAATCGCCCAACATCAGTGCCCAACCTCACTAACATGCTGACCAGACCGGACACGTCGCGTGCGCGAGCGTTGCAAAATAAATTTAGAAATCCATGTTATTCAATTATTGCACCCACACTGCTCGCGTGCGCAAACGAGCGTCTGCGTTGCCAAGGGCTAAAATAGAAGTCATTCCTATTTCTGACGCAGATCGCGCTGCAAGTCCTGCCTCTCCCATCTCCTCATTGGTTTATAGAAGCAGGTACCCACGTGCCATCTCCTCATTGGTTATACCCATGTGGGTAATTGAAAGACGAACTGTTTTGCCGGTCATCGTGGTACTACTATGAAAGTTTAGATGCCAATCACCATATAAGTTCAAAGATGAAAAAGCCTGGAAGGAGGAGGGATGTGTTACGAGTCCCGCCGAGGATGGTGCCTCTTCCCGTTCGGGCGGCGCTCGGCGGTCGTCGTCTCCGGTCTACTAGCTGCCACCGATCCCCTTTTCTGTTTTCCGTTTAGTTGGTCTAATTTGTTTCACCTGTTGTGTGTTTAGATTAGGGGTTATTTAAACCCAGTTTGCCCGCTCCCTTTTGTGCGGGCTTGTTTTTCTGTTTCGTGTTTGTGGTGTGTATTTGTGGATTTTTGTGAGTCAATTGACTTTGGACATTTCTCTTTACGCGCCCAGTGTTTAGTGTGGCGTCACCGGTTTGTTAGGTGATTACTGTAAGGAAATAAATTCCACTCGTTGAAGAAATTCCTGCTCTCTGCACCTGACTCTTATTTCCACCACTGGAATTGTTACAGAAGCCCGCACCCAAAATATGGAGTCAGCAGAGGCAGCAACCACCCCTCTCCCATCGATTGAGGAGCGTGTCCATCATCACACCACCGTTCTCCATCGGATAGGGACGGCAATGGACATGATGATGGAGAGGATGGAACGATGGGAGAGGAGTGGTATCCCGACTACAACCCCAGCTCCTTCCCAGACGGCGCAACCTTCTCCATCAACGGCAGCATCAGGTTCGGGCGCATTGCGTCTTGCGCTCCCAAGGGAGTACGATGGAGCGGTGGCTGGGTGCCAGGGGTTTTTGCTCCAGTTGGAGCTCTACTTGGCCACTGTTCGTCCGACTCCCTCTGGAGAGGAGAGTGTTAGCCTCCTCATCTCCTGTCTGACGGGTAGAGCCCTGGAATGGGCTAATGCGGTCTGGAACGGCCCAGACTCGGTTCGAGACAACTACCCAGAGTTCACTCGCCGCTTTCGGGCCGTATTTGACCACCCTCAGGAGGGCCGAGCGGTGGGTGAGCGACTGTTCCACCTCAGACAGGAGACGAGGAGTGCGCAAGACTTCGCTTTGGAGTTCCGGACCTTGGCTGCTAGCGCGGGGTGGAATGACAGGGCCCTGATGGACCATTATCGATGTAGCCTTCGGGAGGACGTCCGTCGGGAGCTAGCTTGTCGAGACACTACGCTCTCTCTCGATGAGTTAATTGACATGTCTATACGACTGGACAACCTGCTAGCTGCCCGCGGGCGTTCAGAGGGGGTCCTGTCAGTTCCACCTCCCAGTCCTCCCGCTTCAACCCCGATGGAGTTGGGAGGGGCTGCATCTAGGGGGGCCAGAGGAGGTGGCTTTTCTTGCACCTATTGTGGCAGGAGAGGACACACTTCAGACCGGTGTTGGAGGAGCGCCTCTGGGAGTGGAGATGGCAGGCGGAATACTCCTCGATCACCCCAGGTGAGTAGGCACAAGACTCACCCAGAGCTTCCTGTCGGTCACATGTTTTTGGTTATTTTTTTCCCTGCGTTTTTCCCTTCTCTCCAGCATAAGGCGCTCGTAGACTCAGGCGCAGCTGGGAGTTTTATGGATCGCGGTCTAGCCCGTAAGTTGGGTATTCCGTTGGTGCAGATAGACCCTCCTTTCCCTGTGCACTCCTTAGATAGCCGACCGCTAGGGTCAGGGCTGATCAGGGAGGCCACGATTCCGCTGGACATGGTAACACAGGGGGATCATAGGGAGCAGATTAGTTTCTACCTTATTGATTCACCTGGGTTTCCAGTGGTGTTGGGGGTTCCTTGGCTAGCCATTCACAATCCCCTCATTTCCTGGAGACAGGGAGCTCTTCAGGGGTGGTCAGAGGAGTGTTCAGGTAGGTGTGTGGGAGTTTCCATCGGTGCCACCTCGGTGGAGAGTCCAGACCAGGTTTCCACTGTGCGCATTCCCCCAGAATATGCCGATTTGGCTATCGCTTTTAGTAAAAAGAAAGCGACTAAATTACCACCTCATCGACGGTGGGATTGCGTGATAAACCTCCAGGTGAACGCTGCACTTCCCAGGAGTCATGTGTACCCCTTGTCACAGGAGGAGACGTTGGCTATGGAGACATATGTCACGGAAGCTCTGAGACAGGGGTTCATTCGGCCCTCCATGTCACCCGTCTCCTCGAGTTTCTTTTTTGTGAGAAAAAAGGAGGGAGGTCTGCGTCCGTGCATTGATTATCGAGGTCTAAATTCAATCACAGTGGGATTTAGTTATCCGCTACCTCTCATCGCTACGGCGGTGGAATCATTCCACGGAGCACGGTTTTTCACAAAACTGGATCTTAGGAGCGCGTATAATCTGGTGCGTATTCGGGAGGGAGACGAGTGGAAAACAGCGTTTAGTACCACATCAGGCCACTATGAGTACCTCGTCATGCCGTATGGGTTAAAGAATGCTCCAGCCGTTTTCCAATCCTTTGTAGATGAGATTCTCAGGGACATGCACGGGCAGGGTGTGGTAGTGTATATTGATGACATCCTGATCTATTCTGCTACACGCGCCGCGCATGTTTCCCTGGTGCGCAGGGTCCTTGGGAGGCTGCTGGAGCATGACCTATACGTCAAGGCTGAGAAATGTGTGTTCTCCAAACAAGCCGTTTCCTTCCTGGGTTATCGCATTTCCACCTCAGGGGTGGTGATGGAGAGTGATCGCGTTAACGCCGTGCGTAATTGGCCGACTCCAACCACGGTAAAGGAGGTGCAGCGGTTTTTAGGGTTTGCCAATTACTACCGGAGGTTTATCCGGGGTTTTGGTCAAGTGGCGGCACCCATTACCTCACTGCTAAAGGGAGGGCCGGTGCGTCTACAGTGGACGGCCGAGGCTGAGGGAGCTTTTAACCGGTTGAAGGCACGTTTCACTGAGGCTCCCGTGTTGGCGCATCCGGACCCTTCATTAGCGTTCATAGTGGAGGTGGATGCGTCCGAGGCTGGTGTTGGAGCCGTGCTATCACAGCGCTCGGGCACGCCACCGAAGCTCCGTCCCTGTGCTTTCTTTTCTAAGAAGTTGGGTCCGGCGGAGCGGAACTATGATGTGGGGGACAGGGAGTTACTAGCTATGGTAAAAGCCCTGAAGGTGTGGAGACACTGGCTTGAGGGGGCTAAGTACCCTTTTCTCATCTGGACTGACCATCGCAATCTGGAGTATATCCGAGAGGCGAGGAGATTGAATCCGCGTCAGGCGAGGTGGGCCATGTTCTTTACTCGGTTTAGATTTACGATCTCTTACCGACCAGGTTCCCTCAACACAAAGGCCGACGCGCTGTCTCGTCTCTATGACACGGATGACCGGCCCATCGATCCGACTCCCATCCTTCCCGCCTCTTGTCTGGTGGCTCCGGTGGTATGGGAGGTGGACGCGGACATCGAGCGGGCGTTGAGGGTAGAACCTGCGCCGTCCCAGTGTCCGACTGGCCGTAGGTACGTACCGCTTGGTGTTCGTGATCGATTGATTCGGTGGGCTCACTCAATACCTGCTTCGGGTCATCCGGGGGTGGAGAGGACAGTGCGTGGTCTTAGAGGGAAATACTGGTGGCCCACCTTGGCTAAGGACGTGAGACTCTATGTCTCCTCCTGCTCGGTATGCGCTCAGAGTAAGGCTCCTAGGCACCTACCGAGGGGGAAGTTACAACCCCTTCCGGTTCCACAACGGCCATGGTCTCATCTATCGGTAGATTTTTTGACGGATCTTCCTCCATCTCAGGGGAACACTACCATTTTGGTCGTTGTGGATCGGTTCTCTAAGTCCTGTCGTCTCCTCCCATTGCCTGGTCTCCCTACGGCCCTACAGACTGCGGAGGCTCTATTTACCCACGTCTTCCGGCATTATGGGGTGCCGGAGGATATCGTATCTGATCGAGGTCCCCAGTTCACGTCCCGGGTATGGAGGGCGTTTATGGAGCGTCTGGGGGTCTCGGTCAGCCTCACCTCTGGGTATCACCCCGAAAGTAATGGGCAGGTGGAGAGAGTGAACCAGGAGGTGGGTAGGTTTCTGAGGTCGTATTGCCAGGACCGGCCAGGAGAATGGGCGAGGTACGTCCCGTGGGCGGAGTTGGCCCAGAACTCACTCCGCCACTCATCTACGAACATGTCGCCTTTCGAGTGTGTACTGGGGTACCAGCCGGTCCTGGCTCCGTGGCACCAGAGCCAGACTGAAGCTCCTGCGGTGGAGGAATGGGTACAGCGCTCTAGAGAGACCTGGCGAGCGGTCCAGGACTCTCTCAAGCAGGCCAGTGAACGGCAGAAGAGGAGCGCTGACCGCCACCGCAGTGAGGCCCCTGTGTTTGCACCAGGGGACAGGGTCTGGCTCTCGGCCCGAAACCTGCCCCTCCGCCTGCCCTGCCGGAAGCTGGGGCCGCAGTGTGTGGGGCCATTTAAAGTCCTGAGGAGGATAAACGAGGTGTGTTATAGGTTACAACTTCCCTCTTACTATCGTATTAACCCCTCGTTTCATGTGTCTCTCCTCAGGCCGGTGGTAGCTGGTCCCCTGCAGGAAGGTGAGGTACCGGAGGTCCCTCCTCCCCCTCTCGACATCGAGGGGTCCCCGGCGTATAGGATAAGAGCCATTCTGGACTCAAGACGCCGGGTGAGGGGCCTGCAGTACCTCGTGGACTGGGAGGGGTACGGTCCGGAGGAGAGATGCTGGGTACCGGTGGGGGACATCTTGGATCCGTCCCTTTTGAGGGACTTTCACCGCCTCCATCCGGAGCGCCCTGCTCCTCGCCCTCCGGGTCGTCCTCGAGGCCGGAGTCGGCGCGCTGCGGGAGCCGCGCGTCGGGAGGGGGGTACTGTTACGAGTCCCGCCGAGGATGGTGCCTCTTCCCGTTCGGGCGGCGCTCGGCGGTCGTCGTCTCCGGTCTACTAGCTGCCACCGATCCCCTTTTCTGTTTTCCGTTTAGTTGGTCTAATTTGTTTCACCTGTTGTGTGTTTAGATTAGGGGTTATTTAAACCCAGTTTGCCCGCTCCCTTTTGTGCGGGCTTGTTTTTCTGTTTCGTGTTTGTGGTGTGTATTTGTGGATTTTTGTGAGTCAATTGACTTTGGACATTTCTCTTTACGCGCCCAGTGTTTAGTGTGGCGTCACCGGTTTGTTAGGTGATTACTGTAAGGAAATAAATTCCACTCGTTGAAGAAATTCCTGCTCTCTGCACCTGACTCTTATTTCCACCACTGGAATTGTTACAGGATGACTAGAAACGATTCGGTTGACCGTTTTATTTAGCTAGCAACAGCAAGCTAGCTAAATTGGACAAATTAGCTAGCATGTGCAAGCTAGCTAGCTAAATTGCCATACATGTTTAATGCTTTTCAACCTGTCCCCAAATTAATGTAATTGGTTCAGAGTTTGTTTTGATATTTTAACCTGCGTGTCGTGATCGCGTTTGGTGTGGGGGGACAAAATAAATGTATGCACGATGGCGCGCGCGCACAGCCGGTTTGGGTTCCGTGTAATGCTCTTGTGGCTGTATGGAAGCAAGTCCCCGCAGCTATGTTCCAACATCTAGTGGAAACCCTTCCCAGAAGAGTGGAGGCTGTTATATTAGCAAAGGGGGACCAACTCCATATTAATGCCCATGATTTTGGAATGAGATGTTCCACGAGCAGGTGTCCACATACTTTTGTAGTGTACCTACACTGCAACGGAAAACTGTAATTTATGCGGTCATTTTAGGTATTATCAACAGTAAAAAACGTTGAAACATTTTACTGCAGCATACTGTTAATTATGGTGTATTGTGGGGAAATTGCTGTATTTCGAATGGTACTGTAATTCCATCCCACAGAATACAGTTACCATACCATATCTTTAGAGCGCCAAAAACCTTTTGACCACTAGTGGGTGCATGGTATTGTTGTTTCTGGCTCGTTAACATATTTTGAGGTGTGCCTTATTTGTTGCACCCCATGAGTGAGCATGCTGTACCAATTATACTCCTATGTAGCTAAAGTTCCCCATCAATTAAAAATGTATAGGGGACTGATTGAAGTGTCAGCAAGTCTTGAACGTTAAGTTTAAGCATTTAGCCATGTCCTTTTGATCTGTTTTTCCTTGTAGTTGATGCCAGTTTGGAAGCCGTCATTAAGGCCTCTAGAAGTGTGAGTGATATAAAACACCAAACATTAATTGATATGCTGTAATATGTAAACACTTAGTAGCAAACCTGCTTGCACCAATCCTATGTAATTACAGTAAAATACTGTGAAATACAAACCCCTACCATCAATACATGGAATTCATTCATCCATGTATTCATTCATTCCAATTTCAGTAGCGTTTAGTTTTTTACAGTATAATACAATCAATTTTACAGTATTGTACTGTGTGTTATTACACAGTACTTGTCTTCATACCGTATTCATGTTACAACAGGCGTACTGTAATATGAAATACAGAATATTGCTTGCCACTGAGCTGCCTGTAAGCTACTGTCAAATTATACCCTATAGGCTATACCATCAATTGAACGGGGTCCGTTGTTTTCTGATGTGTGAATCTCTTACTACCGCTCATGTCACAGCTACAGGCCCAGCTCTTGGTTAGGCATTGGACACTAGTGCTGATTCAATCTGATCATCAACGCATACAAACACATAGTTTTAATATGAAGTAGAATTATGCAAAATAGAATAAGCCTTCTGAAATGGACACCTTGCATGTGAGAATAATGCAGTCAGGCCCCGATTCCGACCCGAGTTAAGAGCACATAAATGGAACGTAATTCTGTGAACTTTTCTCTCTATGCGTATTCTGACCTTAAATGGAACGTAATTCTATGCACTCTTCTCTCTATGCGTATTCTGACCTTGAATTTAAGCATGCGAATAGTGTGCTATTCACCCGCTATTTATTTTGGGTGGAGATGGAAGAAATGAAGGTGTGGCAGAGGTGTGTCTACAGATAAACCGTATTCTGACCGTGACTTAATTCCCCCATAATTCCACCACCTTTACGCGTGAATAAGGTAGAGCGAACCTGACGGTTCCAAGTGGAAAAAGCATCTACTTTCTTTTTTTCTGATAGAAACAACAGCATTCTCCATGCACTGTACTTTATACATGGATAAGTGCTATTGATTAGAACTAGGTAAATAAGTCATCCATTTGGAGAAGGGGATTGTAAAATACACATAGTCATTGTTTTAGATGACTTTTCCTTATGATCCCTGGAGACGAATGTGAAACTAGCCATATGGAAGCAAACTGAAAATCATATCAACAGGATATGTATTGCGGACCCTTTTCCTCGGTGAAATAGGCTATAAAGAGCTGTGTGATTATTCCACATTTTCAATGTGTGCCCTCGTAATTTGCACGAATGAAATTTGGACACCCAAACTCTAGACTTCTGTCGCACTGAACCTGCCAAGGTGATGTGTGTGCTTCAGAAAGTTTTAATTATAGCCTATGGCTGGGCACATACACTACCGATCAAAAGTTTTAAAACATCTACTCATTCAAGGGTTTTTCTTTATTTTTACTATTTTCTACATCATATAATAATAGTGAAGACATAAAAACGATGAAATAACACATGGAATCATGTAGTAACCAAAAAAGTGTTAAACAAATCCAAATATATTTTATATTTGAGATTCTTCAAATAGCCACCCTTTGCCTTGATGACAGCTTTGCACACTATTGGCATTCTCTCAACCAGCATCATGAGGTGGAATACATTTCAATTAACAGGTGTGCCTTCTTAAAATT
Source organism: Salvelinus fontinalis (assembly GCF_029448725.1). Taxonomy (NCBI): domain Eukaryota; kingdom Metazoa; phylum Chordata; class Actinopteri; order Salmoniformes; family Salmonidae; genus Salvelinus; species Salvelinus fontinalis. The sequence goes on along the minus strand of NC_074698.1, from coordinate 36,464,980 downwards.
TAATTTGTGGAATTTCTTTCCTTAATGCGTTTGAGCCAATCAGTTGTGTTGTGACAAGGTAGGGGTGGTATACAGAAGATAGCACTATTTGGTAAAAGGCCAAGTCCATATTATGGCAAGAACAGCTCAAATAAGCAAAGAGAAACAACAGTCCATCATTACTTTAAGACATGAAGGTCAATCAATTTGGAAAATGTCAAGAACTTTGAGTTTCTTCAAGTGCAGTCACAAAAACCATCAAGCACTATGATGAAACTGGCTCATGAGGACCGCCACAGGAATGGAAGACCCAGAGTTACCTCTGCTGCCGAGGATATGTTCATTAGAGTCACCAGCCTCAGAAATTGCAGCCCAAATAAATGCTTCACAGAGTTCAAGTAAGAGACACATCTCAACATCAAGTGGTCAGAGGAGACTGTGTGAATCAGGACTTCATGATCAATTGCTGCAAAGAAACCACTACTAAAGGACACCAATAAGAAGATAAGACTTGCTTGTGCCAAGAAACACGAGCAATGGACATTAGACCGGTGGACATTTGTCCTTTGGTCTGGAGTCCAAATTGAAGATTTTTGGTTCCAACCTCCATGTCTTTGTGAGATGCGGTGTGGGTGAATGGATGATCTCCGCATGTGTATTTCCCACCGTAAAGCATGAAGGAGGGGGTGTTATGGTGTGGGGGTGCTTTGCTGGTGACACTGTCTGTGATTTATTTAGAATTAAAGGCACACTTAACCAGCATGGCTACCACAGCATAATGCAGTGATACGCCTTCCCATCTGGATTGGGCTTAGTGGGACTATCATTTGTTTTTCAACAGGACAATGATCCAACACACCTCCAGGCTGTGTAAGGGCTATTTTACCAAGAAGGAGAGTGATGGAGTGCTGCATCAGATGACCTGGCCTCCACAATCCCCCGACCTCAACCAAATTGAGATGGTTTTGGATGAGTCAGACCGCAGAGTGAAGGAAAAGCAGCCAACGAGTGCTCAGCATATGTGGGAACTCTTTCAAGACTGTTGTAAAATCATTCCAGGTGAAGCTGGTTGAGAGAAAGCCAAGAGTGTGCAACGCTGTCATCAAAGCAAAGGGGGGCTAATTTAAAGAATCTCAAATATAAAATATATTTTGATTTGTTTAACACTTTTTTGGTTACTACATGATTCCATATGTGTTATTTCATAGTTTTGATGTCTTCACTATTATTCTACGATGTTAAAAAAAATGTAAATAAAGAAAAACTCTTGAATGAGTAGGTGTTCTAAAACTTCTCACCGGTAGTGTAGATTTATAACTGTCACTTTTGTGTTATTTTTCTTCAATTTGTAGCTTACATTTTGCATCATTTCATTCAGTTTACCTTTCTTTCCTCTGTCACGTCCTGGTAAGTTGTTCCTGAGGGTCGCTAGCATTAGTGGATCACGTTGTGCAATAATTTGGGACATGTAGCCTATTTGGATCATTATGCAAATCAGACCACACATATCACTTTAAACCTAGAGAGCGTCGGGCCAGTAACCGAAAGGTTGTCTGGTTTGAATCCCCAAGCTGGCAAGGTGAAAAAAAATCTGCCGTTCTACTTTTGAGCAAGGCAGTTAACCCCCAACAACTGCTCCCTGGGCGCCGATGACGTGGATTAAAGCAGCCCTCTGCACCTCTCTGATTCAGAGGGGTTAGGTTAAATGACTCCTGCACCTCTCTGATTCAGAGGGGTTGGGTTAAATGACTCCTGCACCTCTCTGATTCAGAGGGGTTGGGTTAAATGACTCCTGCACCTCTCTGATTCAGAGGGGTTGGGTTAAATGACTCCTGCACCTCTCTGATTCAGAGGGGTTGGGTTAAATGACTCCTGCACCTCTCTGATTCAGAGGGGTTGGGTTAAATGACTCCTGCACCTCTCTGATTCAGAGGGGTTGGGTTAAATGACTCCTGCACCTCTCTGATTCAGAGGGGTTGGGTTAAATGCTGAAAACACATTTCGGGAGAATGCATTCAGTCATCCATCTGACTAGGCATCCCGTTCTCTACACTTTTTTCCACCTTCCAATATTTCATGGATTGATCTTGAATATGACAACTTTCAGGACTAATTAAACCACTTCATCAATATATTTTGTGTGTAAAGGCTCTCCAAACCGTTATTTTAATGATTCATACATACTTTCCTAACCCTAAAATGTGCCTAAATCATCTACAAGATCAGAGTATTTTTGAATCTAACAGATTTAAAACGGGGAGGAAGATGCATAGAGGGCATTCTTTCATTGATCCCTATATTCGGGTAACCTGTTTTCAGCAGTTGAATTACATGTATTCAGTGCAGGCAAGGGATCCACGCCCGCAAAGCCCGTTACGCACCTTCATAAGGTACGTTTGAATACCAACTACTGAGAAGTGCGTAGGAAAGGCGTGCGTAAGAAAGACTTCATTTCCTAAATCGTAATCTGTCCCTCAGTGCATTGGGAGGATCTGGGGCCATATCAACATGCTAAAAAGGGAAAGGACATAGCCATGGGATCTTACCTATAGGCCTATCTGGAAGATATGATTGTCAACATGTTACTAGGAATGTATTTATTTTCTATAAACGATTATACACAACCAACCTTTACTTACATGAAGGATATTGGAATCTCTATCTCTGTGTGTGTCTGGCAACTTTAAATTAATAATTTAACCCAAATATGACAATTACATTCAATTATTTGTATAAATAAAATCCTTAAACATGCTAACTATTATCATTCATATTCAGAATTGTTATAGTTGTTTGATACTTTTAACCATATTTTATGCCTTAATACAAAGTGGCCAGGAGATGCCAGACATGGTAGAAACCTTGTTGGTCTTTGTACTGATTGGGATTTATAAATGATTATTATGGCAAATTATGCTAACATGGTCAGTAGAGGAGTTAGTGGTATGAATGTCACAGTAGAAATCTAGAAGCTAGTAATACAAATGGAATAGAAAATCTAAGCTATAGTCCATTCGTACTTCAGAATTCCAGCTGAGAATGAATTGCGTTCATTGATTCACTGCATGCTCGCTTCTTGTGGCTACAGACAATTAGAAATGTAGCCTACCATATTTAAAACATGTTCTGTTCCATCATTCACCACCACAACAACTTTGTGGTGGTGAATTGTTAGGTTAGATTACTTGTTGGTTATTACTGCATTGTCGGAACTAGAAGCACAAGCATTTCGCTACACTCGCATTAACATCTGCTGACCATGTGTATGTGACAAATAAAATTTGATTTGAAACACAAACTATTGACAGTTAACCATGTTACAGTCAAATGAATCAATACCATACTCTGCATTCGTTTTGCTTGTTTAATGCATTAAAAAAAACATTATAATTCCATTTAACTGACAAGAAAATTGAAATCTAAACCAACAGTGTTCTTTCCAATTAAAAAACAAAAGGGTGTCACTCGTGTTTTACACCCTTCCGTTTCAAACGGGTTTGGATTTGTGAGCTGGTTCTTCAGAAACGTCCAGATCTCTCTGTGGATGCAGAACTCTCCCAACTTAAATGGCTGCGAGTTCTCTGGTCCCTTTATCTCGACATACTGCTGTTCTCTCCAGACAAAAGGCGGGGGAGCCTCGTGAGAACGTCCATCAGACAAGCAATCCATCTCTGTCTAATCGACATTTCAGCACACATCGAATTATATCTACGGAAGATTTCAGTCATTCTTGTAATGAGTGGGACGCAAAATCCGTCGACACCCTATACTGAGTTTGCATGTTAGAAATTGAAGAAACAAACGTTTATATAGGCTACTATATTACATTGTCACTCGTTGCTACATTTTCGTTGCCTGCTAACCTACATTTCAGCATACCCTAGCTAGCCTATAGCGCCCCTAAACTCCTAGCAAAACCCCACAAACAACTAGTCTATCGAGTGACGTTCCACTCCAAAGTAAAAAAACATAAATGTAAAAACGAATTGCTTAGAAAGCCATTCTATAAAGATGCATCTAGCACTGTCTGCAGGGAATTAATTAAGTTATGTCCCCTAAATTGAAGAATTGTCTTGTTTCTCAAATATCTCCGGAGGAGATCTCTTTTCACATACTCACAGAGCACTGACGTCATATTAGTAACTCCTTCATTACCGATGAGGAGCGGTGTCGCGCTTCCATTTCCTGTCAACCACTCCGGAGAAAAATCCTCAATCAAAATTGAATTAATTAAATTGGACAAACAAGCAGTGTCTTCAAATCCAAATTTAAAATACATGTATTTGTCAAAGAAGTCAGACACAGGCCTAAGATAAACTAGCATGACAGCAGGATGAGACGTCCAAGAAAGTAGCGTAGATTAATAAAATAGTTTGTTAATTTATTTTCAAATTATGATTTATATCATAGCCCAATCCCAGTTAAGTAATTGACTTGAGTAAAAATACCACGTATTCTTAGTTTAGGCTACTAAAACACCATCACATTAGCAGTGCACTACTTTTAAACAGAGCCATATCGGTAAAGTAGTGCAGAGAATAGGTGCCATTTGGGACACAACCGAAAAAATGCACACAAATATACATTTCTTAAAAAATTATCACGAAAATAATGCAATACAATACTTGTATTATATTGCATTATACGTATACTTGTATTGCATACAAATATTCTTAATATTTTGCTGCCACAGTACCCAACGTGACACACAACACACATCACAGGCTGGGAGCAGCACATGGGCTGGAGCAATTAGGGGTAAAGTACCTTGCTCAAGGGCACAATGGCGGTAGGTAGTATACTGGGATATTGATGCCTGTAACCCTCCGGTTGCTGTTTCACTCCCTCCAGATTTCCCCACAAGCAGCTCAGGGGTTTCGAACCGGCAACCCCCGCCTCTCTAACCTCGAGGCTACCACCGGCCCCTAATGGTAGTAGTATCATCCCCTAATGATAGTAGTATCATTCCCAAATGGTAGTACTATCATCCCCTTAATGGTAGTAGTATCATCCCCTAATGGTAGTAGTATCATCCCCTAATGGTAGTAGTATCATCCCTCTAATGGTAGTAGTATCATCCCCTAATGGTAGTAGTATCATCCCCCTAATGGTAGTAGTATCATCCCCCTAATGGTAGTAGTATCATCCCCTAATGATAGTAGTATCATCCCCTAATGGTAGTAGTATCATCCCTCTAATGGTAGTAGTATCATCCCCCTAATGGTAGTAGTATCATCCCCCTAATGGTAGTAGTATCATCCCCCTAATGGTAGTAGTATCATCCCCTAATGGTAGTAGTATCATCCCCCTAATGGTAGTAGTATCATCCCCCTAATGGTAGTAGTATCATCCCCTAATGATAGTAGTATCATCCCCTAATGGTAGTAGTATCATCCCTCTAATGGTAGTAGTATCATCCCCCTAATGGTAGTAGTATCATCCCCTAATGGTAGTAGTATCATCCCCTAATGGTAGTAGTATCATCCCTCTAATGGTAGTAGTATCATCCCCCTAATGGTAGTAGTATCATCCCCTAATGGTAGTAGTATCATCCCCTAATGGTAGTAGTATCATCCCTCTAATGGTAGTAGTATCATCCCCTAATGGTAGTAGTATCATCCCCCTAATGATAGTAGTACCATCCCCTAATGGTAGTAGTATCATCCCTCTAATGGTAGTAGTATCATCCCCCTAATGGTAGTAGTATCATCCCCTAATGGTAGTAGTATCATCCCCTAATGGTAGTAGTATCATCCTCTAATGGTAGTAGTATCATCCCCCTAATGGTAGTAGTATCATCCCCCTAATGGTAGTATTATCATCCCCTAATGGTAGTAGTATCATCCCCCTAATGGTAGTAGTATCATCCCCTAATGGTAGTATTATCATCCCCTAATGGTAGTAGTATCATCCCCTAATGGTAGTAGTATCATCCCCTAATGGTAGTATTATCATCCCCTAATGGTAGTAGTATCATCCCCTAATGGTAGTAGTATCATCCCCTAATGGTAGTAGTATCATCCCCTAATGGTAGTAGTATCATCCCCTTAATGGTAGTAGTATCATCCCCCTAATGGTATTAGTATCATCCCCCTAATGGTAGTAGTATCATCCCCTAATGGTAGTATTATCATCCCCCTAATGGTAGTAGTATCATCCCCTAATGGTAGTAGTATCATCCCCCTAATGGTAGTAGTATCATCCCCCTAATGGTAGTAGTATCATCCCCCTAATGGTAGTAGTATCATCCCCCTAATGGTAGTAGTATCATCCCCCTAATGGTAGTAGTATCATCCCCTAATGGTAGTAGTATCATCCCCTAATGGTAGTAGTATCATCCCCCTAATGGTAGTAGTATCATCCCCTAATGGTAGTAGTATCATCCCCTAATGGTAGTAGTATCATCCCCCTAATGGTAGTAGTATCATCCCCCTAATGGTAGTAGTATCATCCCCTAATGGTAGTAGTATCATCCCCCTAATGGTAGTAGTATCATCCCCTAATGATAGTAGTATCATCCCCTAATGGTAGTAGTATCATCCCCCTAATGGTAGTAGTATCATCCCCTAATGGTAGTAGTATCATCCTCTAATGGTAGTAGTATCATCCCCCTAATGGTAGTAGTATCATCCCCTAATGGTAGTAGTATCATCCCCTAATGGTAGTAGTATCATCCCCTAATGGTAGTAGTATCATCCCCCTAATGGTAGTAGTATCATCCCCTAATGGTAGTAGTATCATCCCCCTAATGGTAGTAGTATCATCCCCCTAATGGTAGTAGTATCATCCCCTAATGGTAGTAGTATCATCCCTCTAATGGTAGTAGTATCATCCCCCTAATGGTAGTATTATCATCCCCCTAATGGTAGTATTATCATCCCCCTAATGGTAGTAGTATCATCCCCCTAATGGTAGTAGTATCATCCCCTAATGGTAGTAGTATCATCCCCCTAATGGTAGTAGTATCATCCCCTAATGGTAGTAGTATCATCCCCTAATGGTAGTAGTATCATCCCCTTAATGGTAGTAGTATCATCCCCTAATGGTAGTAGTATCATCCCCTAATGGTAGTAGTATCATCCCCTAATGGTAGTAGTATCATCCCCTAATGGTAGTAGTATCATCCCCTAATGGTAGTAGTATCATCCCCCTAATGGTAGTAGTATCATCCCCTAATGGTAGTAGTATCATCCCCTAATGGTAGTAGTATCATCCCCTTAATGGTAGTAGTATCATCCCCTAATGGTAGTAGTATCATCCCCTAATGGTAGTAGTATCATCCCCCTAATGGTAGTAGTATCATCCCCCTAATGGTAGTAGTATCATCCCCCTAATGGTAGTAGTATCATCCCCCTAATGGTAGTAGTATCATCCCCCTAATGGTAGTAGTATCATCCCCTAATGGTAGTAGTATCATCCCCTAATGGTAGTAGTATCATCCCCTAATGGTAGTAGTATCATCCCCTAATGGTAGTAGTATCATCCCCTAATGGTAGTAGTATCATTCCCTAATGGTGGTAGTATCATGTTTAGTTCTCTTAAGATTAATGCACTAATTCTAAGCCACTCTGGATAAGAGTGTCTGCTAAGTGACCAAAATGTCAAATGTAATGTAAAATGTGCTGAGCAGCGTTGCTGTCTGGCTGATGTTATTAATCTGAATCTTCTAGACGACCGTACAACCATCTCACTCACTGTGCTATTTATTGCTTGGGTCTCCATTCTGACACGCGGGCGATTTAAAGCATTGACCTTAACTGTTGGGAAGGTATCTGGTTCTCAGAAATCAACTAGAGCAGTTCTCATTGCTGCACACACATTACATCTCTGTTATCTGTCCTTCTCAGCAACAACAATGTCAAAGTATTGTCACTGTAAAACAAATGAATACCATGGAACAGGAACTAGGTCTAACTATCCCTTCCAGTCACACCCGCCTGGCTCTCCAGAACACAAGACCATACAGCCATAGGGTTCTCATTCCAACAGGTGACCACAGCAGGGCCAATATGTATAACTTTCCCAACTCTCTGTCTATCTAACAGTTAATAATCATTGCGTGCAATATGGTTTTGGAAACCTCAGAAACTCTACTTTCATATCACCCTAAAATTATTATGCAAATACAAAATATATACTGTATGTAGCATTGGAGTCATAAAAAGGGCAAACCATATGCCTTGCCAATGCATAATGTTGTGTATGTCATCAAGAGATATTTGAAACACTCCTCCAACTCTGAGCCTGTGACTACTATAGCTCAGTCTGTGACTACTATAGCTCAGTCTGTGACAACTATAGTTCAGTCTGTGACTACTGTAGTTCAGTCTGTGACTACTATAGTTCAGTCTGTGACAACTATAGTTCAGTCTGTGACTACTGTAGTTCAGTCTGTGACTACTATAGCTCAGTCTTTGACTACTATAGTTCAGCCTGTGACTACTATAGTTCAGTCTGTGACTACCATAGTTCAGTCTGTGACTACTATAGTTCAGTCTGTGACTACCATAGCTCAGTCTGTGACTACTATAGTTCAGCCTGTGACTACTATAGTTCAGCCTGTGACTACTATAGCTCAGTCTGTGACTACTATAGCTCAGTCTGTGACTACTATTGTTCAGTCTGTGACTACTATAGCTCAGTCTTTGACTACCATAGCTCAGTCTGTGACTACTATAGTTCAGCCTGTGACTACTATAGTTCAGCCTGTGACTACTATAGTTCAGTCTGTGACTACCATAGCTCAGTCTGTGACTACTATAGCTCAGTCTGTGACTACTATAGTTCAGTCTGTGACTACCATAGCTCTGTCTGTGACAACTATAGTTCAGTCTGTGACGACTATAGTTCAGTCTGTGACTACTATAGTTCAGTCTGTGACTACCATAGCTCTGTCTGTGACAACTATAGTTCAGTCTGTGATGACTATAGTTCAGTCTGTGACTACTATTGTTCAGTCTTTGACTACTATAGCTCAGTCTGTGACTACTATAGTTCAGTCTGTGACTACTATAGCTCAGTCTGTGACTACTATAGTTCAGTCTGTGACTACTATAGTTCAGTCTGTGACTACTATAGCTCAGTCTGTGACTACTATAGTTCAGTCTGTGACTACTATAGCTCAGTCTGTGACTACTATAGCTCAGTCTGTAACTACTATAGTTCAGTCTGTGACTACTATAGTTCAGTCTGTGACTACTATAGCTCAGTCTGTGACTACTATAGCTCAGTCTGTGACTACTATAGCTCAGTCTGTGACTACTATTGTTCAGTCTGTGACTACTCTAGGACACTAAGTGTGATGTTTTATTCAGCCATTGTTGGAACCCCACATGGTGTCAGAAGTGGGATCCAATGCACATGTGCACAACTGAAAACTAAGTGTGATTACGTACATTAATTTAGTTTTGTTTTCAGTTTCAAATATGTATTACGAACATAACAAACTCTTAGCCACAAAGTGTGCTGAGTCTTAAGGCACAGAATTCCTGTAACATGTATTTGAATCACAGCTGTCTGATACAGCTGTTGTTGGTTTAAGACACACAGGGCCTGTATTGAGGCTCCATCGTTAAACTTGTTCTCCATGTTCTGTTCCCAACATCTGCAGTGGTTGGTGGGGTTGAGAGGGGTGCATTCTGGGAGATGGATGTTGGGGTGGGGGGGGGTGTGATAGGGGGGTCAGTGGTCATGTGACTGATGGCCGTTGTCACTAAAAGCTCTTGTTTGAGAGAAGAAAGGGAGTTTGTGAGGCGATCCATTTTTCACCCCCGTGCAGCTGCAGCAGGTTTCCAGGGGCCCTGCACAAACATCACATGGGCTAAACTGGGCACAGAAGATAATGCAGATCAGAGCTAACTAACACAGAGCCAGTATCTCTGCTACAGAAGCCTCTCTCCATTGCTGCATGGAGCCCCTTTGGGCTTCCTCCTTTCACAGCCTCGCATTCATTTCATTTCACACAACCCCTGCCTTTATCCACTTCCCTCTACTGGTGCTGCGGGACCAACCTAAATGGATTCAATTGTGAGCGGGTTTGGAGTTTTCAGATAGTTTGTGATTTCTCTTACGTCAATTTGATAGTGAAATTAAATCACATGATTTCTGTTCATAGGCAAGTGGAAAATATGTTTACTGCTGGTAATCTCATTTTGAAGAGGGATTGTTATTCAGTGGGGCTTGATTGCGTCGAGCCATGTAACAGTCTGCCAAAAGACGCCACGCATACAAATGGACTGCCAACTGAGAGACTGAATTATGATCTAAAAACTATTGAGACAAGGTGTGTTGCAATGTTAAAGGGATGGAAGAGAGAAAGGGGTCTATGCCACGCCAGGAAAGGCCCGAAAATATTTCTGCTATCTCAGATTGTTCTAGCAATCCTCACATAGAACCTTCATTGGGAGAAAGGATGTTTGACATGCTATTTACATTTGTATCACACAGTTTTCTTTTGAAAATCAGGATGAAAGTGGCCATTTTAGGCCCTTTTTAGACCTATACATGCTTCCTGTCAGACCTTATGATCCGTGAACTGTACATGATACAGACAACATATTGGTTCATTATCCTCCTTATAGTGTGCTCTAACACACTACTTTCTGAAATACCATTTTTCACATTTATTTATTCAACATTTAACATATTAATATCTCAAAAGTAACCTTTTCAGTTTTCTTCTCGTTTTAAAGAGGGATTGTTGTTCAGTGGGGCTTGATTGCGTCAAGCCAGTAACAGTCTGCCAAAAGACGCTACACTTACAAATGGACTGCCAACTGAGAGACTGAATTATGATCTAAAAACAATTGAGACAAGGTGTGTTGCAATGCCAACGTGATAGAAGACAGGATGGGCAGAAAAAAGCTAACCTGAAGAACAACAGTCTTAATAAATATCTTGTGTCGAAAATGGAGACAATCATTTTGAGGTGACTGTAGGGCGAAATGCAACCAGATGCCAACCAATAGCGTAAGATGGATCCACTTGAGTCAGCAGTGTCGTGGAAAATCATCTCAGAAATATAACGCTTTATCAGAACTTGTAAATTCAATCATGCTCTTTATTACAATTGTACAGCCATCTGGAATGTCCGCGGAACCCCCCCCCTCAGAAGTCCAGTCCTTTATATTTATACCCACATAGTATTGTCCGTCCCCTATGACGTCATTCCCCACCATCTGCCTTCAATCAGTTTATAATGGTGGCCGGACCCTCCCTTTACCACTAAATCAATGCACTCTTTGTGCCCCCCCCCCCTCTCTAGGGCATCCAATTGCTTATAGGCGTCTATGTGTCTGGTCAGTTTCACTCAAATGGAATCAGCAGACTATGTGTTTCTTGTTCATTAGTGTCCAGCCATCTCAGGCATATTTCTCTGGTATGTATGCTTTTCTAGTGGAATGAGTAGACTATATTTCTAGTGGGTCTAAGTGCCCTAAACACATATTTCTCTGACATGTGTATCTCTTTAAAGAATCAGCAGACTGTGTGTCTAGTGTCCAATTTCTTTAAGCGCCTATCTGTCTGACAGCATAATGGAGAATCTACAAGGGTCAGAGGGTCAGAACGTCCCTTAGTAGATTTCCATTACCACGGTCTCATGATCTATGTTACCATGTGGTTTGTTACTTTAATGTTCAGCTATCTTTAATATTTATATGTTATCCATGTATTTTATGTTACTACTACATCATCTGCTAATCTTTGGTTTCCTGTATTTACCAGAATGGCAAACACACTCACATCTACCTTCTTATACTATTTACCTATCTATTGTTTAATAGTGTGATATCTACCTACATATGTCACTTACTCCTACATAATCCCTCCTCTTGAGGGTAAATAACCTCAAAAACCATATTAAAAATGACATATAGAGAGTAGATATCAATACCAACAATTGACTAAAACATTATCAAAATAAAGCTTACAAATCACTTGTACCAAACATCTCCAATACATAAACACAGACAGGAAGAAAAGATCCAATTGAAACATAATATTCTTACAAAACCCAACTAGACCAAACATCTCCAATTAATAACATAAAATAGGAATGAAAGATCTAGTTAAAATAAAAAATACTAATAATCAACCATTATATTTTGATGAAGCAATGAGCATGTAGTATGAATCCCTGCCTAAGGTTACAAAGAACACAAAGCATTAGGCAAAATAGATATGCTAAAACCCCTTTACATAAGACCACAGTCCTCATCCTTACATATAAGACAATCTCTTCTTTGACACTTTGACAGAAAAAAGGTTCTAGGTGATGATAATGACCATCCTCATGAATTTTTGTACACCACTTGAAATTGTGACACAAATTACACTTTTTGTGGACATGTATGAGTAAACATTAATCTGAACTGGGTAATTTAACATATACATGGAAACCATCCTTACGAAAATCGTGACACGCATGACCACCCCCCCAATCACTTCATAGAGACAGTTAGGTTTACCAAAGGGGCAGTCAAGAGGTCCTCCAACTGCATTGCAAGGCTTTCCATACTTATTGGTATAATTGCCTGGGCTTCCCGGTACAGGATCAATCACCACAGGAGGGTCATCTCTCCTTACAGACATCTATTTAACTGTTGTCTAAACCACAATTGACTTTACCAGGGGTATAACACAACAAAATGCAATACCCAAAGCCAACAACCCTCCTCCCAACATGATGGTCATCCTAGCAAACATGAATCCCCACTTTAAGTTCTTATTTGGTATTATCCACAGAAATATAGATTCAAATCCTGATTTAACCTCATCTCTGGCCTTGAAATCCCTAGGTAGACCTCTAAGCAGTCCAATTGCATTAAGGTATACCTCAGGATCCTTATCATAAACCCTTTTAACTCTAGGTTTAACATAGTCATCATGGAGTGATTCAATAATAGTAACCTATTTAATTGCTCTAACTAAGGCACAAGGACCAATCCATCCATCAGACAATACATTCAACAGTTAGTTTTTCCCACACATCCAGAAACTATCAGCAATACCTCTGTCTTGAATTTTCAACATAGTAAGAGATGGCGTAACCTGAGTTATGTAACTACACAACCCTTTTCTATTCATAATCAACCCTTTATCATTACTTTTACGAACTCCCACGTTCTCTAATACCAAAATAGTATCACATTGTACAGTGGTGTTTCCTACATCAATTCCTTCAGTGTGGTGTCTGTAACAACATTCATATTTTCCTTTAACCACGGTACCTCTATCTAATTAAGGTACATTTAATTCAGTTCTAATGTTATAGGCAGCACAATCATTGTCTCCCAGCATGGTCTCATTCAACATAATTTTTCCCCTAGTCCTTAACCAGAACAATCCTACATTTTATGTCACACAAGGGAAAGAATACTTTCTATTGGTACAATAGTCATTTTTCCCAACTTACACAGTTTTTACATGATGCTGGTTCAGAGACTATTAAAAGATCAGACAAAGGTGATTTTCTTCACAAAATACAATTGTCCATTCTGTGTCTGTTTGCCATATACTTAGCCCATTCGTATCACTCCTTCTTCACTACTTCTTCTCATGTGGTGTCCTTGAGTGGTTCTGATTCTGATATATCTAATTCTGTTGCTTTTTCAATGTTCTTATCTTGAGGTAGATCATTAGAGTTTATCAGAAAGTTTCAAATATCAGTAAAAACTCTCCTGACTGATGTCTCAGGTTGCTTTGTGGCACGGTGGTCTGCTTGGTAAGGGCAGTCGATGTCATCTAGTGATAGCTACTGTGGTCGTCACAGCAGCCGCCACCCTTGTTGTTGTCACAGGTTCTTCCTGTTCATGTGCAGGGGTAGAATCAACCTTAATGACAGTGATGCTACTCCCTTCGGTCACTGTTGTTCTTGTTATTTCAACTATTAATTCTTCACCTTCAACTGGTTCAATCTGATTCATGATGAGCACCCTCTCGTCTTTTTCTTTGATTAATGTCAGGTCACATCCTTTCGGATCCCAAATGACTTGTCCCTTTGTTTGGTGATATGTCCATCCACAGAGTGCAATCTCCGATAAGGGTTTGATCCTTATGATTGAGATAGACTTCAGTTCTCCTACTTCTGTTATAAATTGAGGTGGAACATAGATTCTAACCTTGTCAGTCTTTTTGGATTGTTTGGCTGATTCCATTCTTCTCTTCCTGCTCCCACCATACATCTTGATTGTGCATTAGTCTGTTGTTTCTATTCTAGCATTCACTGTTACTTCTGTTATGTCAATGTCATTATTCTTTTGTTGTTCTAACATCAATTGTCTGTAAAGGAGGCCATTCAACAGTTTAAAAGTCAATTGTAGGGTAATCCCCATTTTCTTCAGCTTGCGGGACTTTTCCTCCTCTTTCTTCACCTGAGGCTCCCTCCTCAGGCCGGACTTAACTTCCATCTGGAAGAGTTTCAATTTTAGGGAAGAAACGTTCTTATTCTGTTCCTTGTGAGGCCTCTCCTCCTCTTCTGGGTGCATTAGTCGGTGCACGTGTCATATTTTGGCTTTCACTTGATTTGCTGTTTTCTTGGCTCCTCCCTGGCGTCTCAATCGTTTCCGCTGCTCCTGCTCCCTCCAGGCTCCCTCCTGGTGAATCAGCATCCTCTGTGTCCTCATCTCTATGTGGTTGTATCCTTCTCTCTGTTGGGACTCATGTGCAGTGGTTCAGATGGTACCACGTCTGGCTTCTTTTCACTTGGACGGCCGTTCTTGTTGCTTTGGCCACCTCATAGGGTCCATCTCTCCTCGGTTGATCCCACTTCCTCCGGATCCCTCCAACGTGGACTAGATCTCCTGGTATCACTGGGAGAGGTCCTTCTGGTCCCCTTGGATCATCAGACGCAGAATCTCTCATCCTGGTTCAGGTTTCTGCCTACTTTCTGTGAAGCATTCATACTTAGAGACTTATGGCCTCTGTTCTATGATTGCACCATACATCCTCTTACTTCCATCACTCATCACACAACAAACAGACATTCCAGCTGAAGCTGGCGAACCCCTCTCCTTCTGGTTTCCTAAACATAAGACTTGGAAAACAACAGACAAAACATAACAGCATTGACAATGTTATGTGTTATGCATAAATATATTCATGCAAACTGAAATCTGAGACCATGACAATTCCCACTCTCTCTTTACCTGACTCTATGCCTCCAGGATACTTTTCTGCTGGACTCCACAAAAATAAAAGCCCTAAAAAGCTTCCTCATGCTTCCACCCAGTCTTCCCCTTTCGGCCCCAGGTTCTGAGAGGTGTTCCCAAATCATGTCATTTTTACTTAGTTTCCCATCTACTCCATTTCAACTGATAATCATGTGCATAACCTACAATTAACATTCTCTCTTCTTGAATTAATTCAACACTGTATATGCTTTCATATCAATCCCTTTAACATGTTTGTTTAGAGTATAATATCCTATCATCCATTCTCTTTCCCATGATGTATTATAAATAAAACAAGTAGCCTCCAAACTCAACCCAGTATGTCTATAGTGGAATCTAATCTCTCTCTCTTTCTCTCTCTGATTCCACATCCTCTGTCATGGTGTTTTCAAGCTCACCCATTATTCAGCTGGACCTTATTTCTCGTGAGACTTATGCACCCACCAAAGAGAGACAAGAAGAACTTTACCACTGCAGTGTTGTAAGAAGTATACCACCAGCCTGGTGTATCTTGATGTACACTCAGTCTCCAGAATGCAGCCCAAGCCCTTCCATTTCTGGCTGTTTTTTCCTGAGGACATACACACTTACACATGGGTTATTTCCTGACAACATTAGCAAGATCACTAAATCTTAATTTTTAATAACAGCCCTATGTAACCATTCTGCCTCAAATACCTGGCCTCCTGCCACAGAAATATTCATAATGATAGTTAAATGATGGTCCCTACGGCAACTGCTGTAAAATAACATGTACTCAGTCAAGTGTCTTCCAGTTGGAAGAATATCCAATCCTCACAAAACTAAGTCATAAGTTTCTTAAACTTTTGCTCTAGTGTTCAAAATGCCACCACTTATTCTTTTTACCATATCTTTAGATATGTGAATTGTTCTATTTACTTTAGAATTTTCCCTATATTTTACACAGTCAGCTGTCTTTCCTTTTCTGTGAATTATCTCTATTATTATACATAGTTTCTACAAATAACACCCCTTCACTACCATTACCTTCATTTATGAGTCCCCTAACCCATAGCAGCCATTGTTTAATACATCCTTAAGTCAATTTATATATCATTTATATCAATCAGTCCCTCCTCAGGAACATATACACAACCTTATGTTCCTCAAAACAAAAATAAATTGACCAAACGAGAAAAAGAGAAAAAAAAAAAAATAATAATAATAATTTTTTTATAATAATTACACATTTGCAATAAATTTCCACTATTCGTAATGTAATTAAACCTGGAGAAAAACGTCCATCTGTTTCATTCTATGCCCCTGTTATTATTGGTCTCTTTCTTCTTCATTCTTGGGTATCATCGCACAACATACTATCTTTTTATTCAATTAAACATTAGATTTTATCATTCCAATTCCAATGACATTATAAAACAAAAAATAAAAAACCTTTAATCTAATATTCTGTAAGTTGTCAACCTCCTTGTCTCAGGATTAGTTTCCAGAGCTTCCCTAAGCCTATTAACGTTAAACAGTTCTATATCCAAATAACTAAACAGTTATATTTTTTATTTTATACATTTTCCAACCCAATATTCAGGATAACAGTCCTTAGTGTTTACTTTAACTCAAATTTGACCTTATCTATTCAATACACAACATCCCTTTAATAATGAACATTTATACTAAACACTTTAAATACCAGTATTACCTATTTTCCAATAGCCCTTTTGTCTCAGTTTCTCTCATGAATGGCCTGACAATAAAAAATCAGTACCCCAATAACTTTAAGTCATTATTCTCCCAACAAATATAATGTCATTTCAGCATGTCTTTTTTAGATACAGTTCACAGGTCATCAGACACAGTTGTCCCTCACTGTTCAGTCGGTTAGGGTGGGTTTGATCTCCACACCCACTTGTGGTAATATTCTCTCCCATGCCTTACAGCATTCTGACGTCACCTTCTTATGATAACTCCCTTATTTCACCAGTGTTCTCTCAGATGAATTACAGATGATGTTTTTATCAACAAAAACCCTCACAAACCCACACTCCAATAAACCCGTTGGAATAACTTTCAACACTTTTTATATGCATAATGAACAAAACACATTTGTGTATTTCCCCAAAGACCATAACCCCAAGGAACTGATAGTTTTACCTATGAACCCATGTTATATCAAAAATAAAAATTAAAATAAACCTATTCGAATAACTTATTCAATTTAAGGGTACAACTCTTCATAATTTTCCCAGAGACATAATAGATTTTCAAAGTAATTATACAGTTTGAATAGAGTCTGGTGTCTTAAACATTTTATAAGTAAATCCCACCTGTTCCAACAATTTCTAGTAAAAGGTGATCAGTCTTTCACAGGAAATTCCTAGGATTCAGGGCATTTTGACACCATTAATATGTTTCCACTCCCCCTTTCTTTAGGAACAACTTAAATACATTTTTCAAAAACATGTTCATCCTTTTGCATACCCAATTTGAAACTGAATTGGAAAAAACCCTTCCAATATATCTACTAATGCATATTCATTCCCAGTACATGGTGTACTCACTAGTGAACCATAAGCTAATAATAGCAAACGAACTGGACTCACTCATCCAGAACTCCATGTTTTAGCCTTATCCAGATATTTTTATTTTTAAAGCGGCTGACTTTAATTACTGTGGAAAGCAGTTAATTAGTCTCCAATGACATTGTTGACCAGAGAAGATTGAAAACCCTTTTTTTTCCCTTATTCTTTCTGGAAAAGAAAGTGTACATATCGTTAATATTCACAATGTTACCTTTTAGTCAGCAAACCAATAATTTTACTTATCCATAGATTTTATTCTAAAGCGTCTTTAACAGTTCCAGAGAATTGTGGTATATAATGTCTAACAATTAATATTCCATCGTTACTTTACTAGATGTCAAGTCAAACGTGATCTAATACTTCTTCTTGACCACATATAAACTGCAATCTCTATGAAACACTCATTGTTCCCTCAGAGACTACACACCGCCAAGTAAAAATTCCATTCTCACTAACCTCAAACCGATTAGTTGTTTGTTATTTTGACAAGGATATATACTCTTGTATAGCGACATTTCCTTCTACCGCACTAAGTTCTAATGTCACATTACACTAATTTTTCTCATACCCGATATACCTATATCCAGAACAGAGAGCTATTTTCTTATTGGTTCTTAGATCTTGTCAATAGTTCTGCCAATCACCCGCACGTCTGCGAGGATTAGAGGAACCACACACACACCCCCATCGCAATGTATTTTCTGATGATAGAATGTTGACATCAGAACGCCTGCAAATCGAGCTTCACATTTTGGTCCCATGTGACTGTTTAATTCCCTTGTCCTATTTATCCTGTTCATCAGGTAATAGTGTCCTTCTCTCCCTATTCTATGGAAACAGTCATTTTGTTGTCATGCCACTAATTATTTATTTATTTTTTCTAAATACTCCCATGTATTATACACCTTTTATTTACTATTTTTCCAAGGTAGAGCGAATCCCCTTTCCAATTAAAAATGCATTTGTCCCATCACTTAATTTCTCTTCTCAAACCAAGCTCTATATAGTACAGACATTATTTCTGAATACTACAGATGACTTAATGTCTTATTCTAATACAATACTTCAAATATCACTGTGTTTTTCCCATTACAGATATTATTATTTATTCATTTTATAATTCTAATCAATTTTATGATTACATTTACATTACATTTAAGTCATTTAGCAAATGCTCTTATCCAGAGCGACTTACAAATTGGAAAGTTCATACATATTCATCCTGGTCCCCCATGGGAATTTAACCCTCAACCCTGGTGTTGCAAGCACCATGCTCTACCAACTGAGTCACACCAGTCCACTGCCCGCTCCTTTACGATCTCTATCTAACGTCTTACGTTTACCTTTATTAATTTATTTTGTCTATACTTTCTTACCTCTTATCTATATTCTTATTATTTCATTGTCTTTTATCCCATTTTACTGTTTAATTCCCGATTCACGGTTTTAGTGAAACAAACCTCTCATATTTTGGTCTCTGTCCTTCAGGCTATTTTTAGACCGCAGTCTCTGTGGGTACAGAGTGATCGACGGCCTGTTTTTTCCTCTTCCTTTGTTACACCGTTCGTGAATCCTTAATCTGTCCTGAATTTCACTATTTATCACTATTTATCTTAACTAACCTAGATTCGTTTTTAACTTTATAGTACAATTTCAATTTATCGACGATTCTACTTTCTGTCTTGTTACACACTATTTGGTTTAATCCTCTTTTATTATCTTTATGGTTATTTATTTTAACACCTTTTTTAGTATTCTACTATGGTCGCTTATTACTTTATCACATCAGTGTTTTTATCCTTGATTATAACTTATTTTACTTCGATGTTCCTTAATTTCATTCCATCTGCCTAATAGCAGTTAACTGCACTCTCCTTCTCAAATTACACTCAGTTAACTATCAGAGAGGCTTGCGCATGCCTCTTCCTACCACAGACACACACACACAACCCAACCTGTCCTTTCTTTCTTCCTAATGTTCTATCTCTACACAGATCTACTCATTTCTTACAACATTATCATTCATCCTTTTGTTTTTACCTCAAAACAACTCAGTTCTTTCTTTATTGACTTAATCCCTTTGTTCAACATAAGCCTAGGCTAATAGGATTTCTACGATATGACGAGAGACTACTGTCTAATCGGATCAGCTTGTCTTCATATCCTACCCAACCCCCAATACTGATATTTTCTTCTTTTATTTGATTAGTATTGTGGCGTGACCTACTGAATTAAAAAACCCTGTTAGCTAGACAGAGCGGTTTTTTATTCGCAGGATTTCTTTTGCATTTGAACGCCGCACAATCGGGCAAACGTCCTAAATATTCATCCGTACAGTCCTCCTTTCAGAGCGTTAACCATGAAATATTTATTTAACTACTGATTTATGTTTCGACCGTATTAACTACTTTTGCAGTTGAACGCCGCACAATCGGGCAAACGTTTTTTCTACAACCTAATATTTATAAGCTACTTTTGCAGTTGAACGCCGCACAATCGGGCTAACGTTTTCCTACAACCTAATATTTATAAGCTACTTTTGCAGTTGAACGCCGCACAATCGGGCTAACGTTTTCCTACAACCTAATATTTATAAGCTACTTTTGCAGTTGAACGCCGCACAATCGGGCTAACGTTTTTCCTGCCTTCTAAATATTCATCCGTACAGTCCCCCGTTCTGAGGCGGTATCCATGAAGTATTTATTTACTAAATATCCACCCAATCAGACCTCTTTAAAAATGTTCCTTTTTTAACGAGCGGTATCGTGGCTTTCTAACTACTTATTCATGCAGTTCTCTGTTATCTTTAGAGCCGTTATTCATAAGTAACCTGTCCAAGCATTCCTTCTACTAATTTTATTGAAGAAGTATCACAGGATTTTCTACCTACATTATCTGTTTTTACCGTATGGGCTGTCCCACATTATAGCCAGCCATCTCAGCCAGATGGCACAAACAAGCACATCATTTAAGCTACACATTCGAACGGTCTAATCAGAACGAGCGCATGCTCCACTAAACACCCAACACAAGCAAAGTTCACATCGCCTATTCACTCATTCTCTATACATGCACATGCATTTATATTTAATACAATTCCCCAAATTACACATACATGCAAATTCATTGAATTTAAAAGTTCTTTTGTATTTACTGGTTTCATTTTAGGAAATTTGAAAGAGAGACTTACGTGGCGCTCCTCTCGCTGAGACAGTATCTCTGAAGCAATCTTACACAAACATTTCAACCATTGTAAGAACTTGCTTACCGTCTAGTTGGGCGGCCACCCTTGTTTGTTAGATTGTCCAAAGAACCCATCATCAGCCAAGAACGTCCCAGTCCCTATCAGCTCCTGGCAAGCTCGCCAAAATATGTCGTGGAAAATCATCTCAGAAATATAACGCTTTATCAGAACTTGTAAATTCAATCATGCTCTTTATTACAATTGTACAGCCATCTGGAATGTCCGCGGAACCCCCCCCCTCAGAAGTCCAGTCCTTTATATTTATACCCACATAGTATTGTCCGTCCCCTATGACGTCATTCCCCACCATCTGCCTTCAATCAGTTTATAATGGTGGCCGGACCCTCCCTTTACCACTAAATCAATGCACTCTTTGTGCCCCCCCCCCCTCTCTAGGGCATCCAATTGCTTATAGGCGTCTATGTGTCTGGTCAGTTTCACTCAAATGGAATCAGCAGACTATGTGTTTCTTGTTCATTAGTGTCCAGCCATCTCAGGCATATTTCTCTGGTATGTATGCTTTTCTAGTGGAATGAGTAGACTATATTTCTAGTGGGTCTAAGTGCCCTAAACACATATTTCTCTGACATGTGTATCTCTTTAAAGAATCAGCAGACTGTGTGTCTAGTGTCCAATTTCTTTAAGCGCCTATCTGTCTGACAGCATAATGGAGAATCTACAAGGGTCAGAGGGTCAGAACGTCCCTTAGTAGATTTCCATTACCACGGTCTCATGATCTATGTTACCATGTGGTTTGTTACTTTAATGTTCAGCTATCTTTAATATTTATATGTTATCCATGTATTTTATGTTACTACTACATCATCTGCTAATCTTTGGTTTCCTGTATTTACCAGAATGGCAAACACACTCACATCTACCTTCTTATACTATTTACCTATCTATTGTTTAATAGTGTGATATCTACCTACATATGTCACTTACTCCTACAGCAGTCGCAGAACAACACAGGGCACAGGCATAACGACACACTAGTCAAGTAAACATGCAGTATCTTCCTTTCCTACACAGACCAAAACCCCACTGTTTGACCAGGCCTGCTTCTTTACAGCAGCTGTTGGTGTACCTGGAAAGGGTAGTGGGGTAAAAAACAAGGGGGTAAAACCCACCTAAAGACTTAGACATGACTCCTGCATTTTAACAGACCCTGTCATCAAAATACAGCTATCAGGTCTGTGTGAATGGTTCACTGCTTTTTGCTGGTAAATTCATTAACACTTCCGTTGTTTAACACCTCCCAAATTTTAAACGCAAAAAGCACCCATGGTTTAACAACACCCTGCAGCACTCTTCATTTGCCAGTTACCCACTGATTTGTATAAAGGCATATACCTGTACATCAGTGGTACATAAGGGGCTGTTTGAAAGGGGTTCCTACAAACATTTTGTACAGGTACAGTATATACCACATCCTCTGTCTGAAATGGGTAATAGTCACTTCAAACCCTTAGAATTACAGTGGACACAATCTAGCCTAAGCACACCCATGACACACAAATTAGACAGATGATTGTGGACTACACACCAAGACAGTCGTGAAGAAGGCACGTCAATACCTATTCTCCCTCAGAGATTGAAAAGATTTGGCATGGGTCCTCAGATCCTCAAAAAGTTATACCACTGCACCATTGAGAGCATACTGACTGGTTGCATCACCGCCTGGTATGGCAAATGCTCACCCTCTGACCGCAAGGCGCTACAGAGGGTAGTGCGTACCGCCCAGTAAATCACTGGGGCCAAGCTTCCTGCCATCCAGGACCTCTATACCAGGCGGTGTCAGAGGAAGGACCTAAAAATTGCCAAAGAATCCAGCCACCCTATTCATAGACGGCAAGCGGTACCGGAGCGCCAAGTCTAGGTCCAAAATGCTTCTTAACAGCTTCTCCCCCCAAGCCATAAGACTGCTGAACAGCTAATGAAATGGCTACCCGGACTATTTACATTGACCCCTACACTTTGTTTTACGCTGCTGCTACTCGCTGTTTATTGTCCATGCATAGTCACTTTACCCCTACCTGCATGTACATATTACCTCAATAACCTCGACTAACCTGCATCCCCGCACATTGACTCGGGTACCGGTACCCTCTGCAAATAGCCTCGTTATTGTTATTTTATTGTTGCTCTTTTATTTTTTACTTTAGTTTATTTAGTAAATATTTTCTTAACTCTCATTTTTCTTAAAACTGCATTGTTGGTTAAAGGCTTGTAAGAAAACATTTCACTGTAAGGTCTACACCTGTTGTATTCGGCGCATGTGACACATAACATTTGATTTGATTTTGAAATCTCCCAGTCAGACAAAACTGAGTGGCCAAAAGAGTCACATACGACCAGAAATAAAGGTCACACTATTTGGATAGTCCCATATAGATGATCTACAGATGGTTATACTATCAACAAACTATCTGTTGATCAGCAACTGCTTGCTAAGGTTAGGGCTAGGGTTAGGGTTAGGTTTAGAATAAGGGCTAGGTTAAGGGTTAAGGCTAGGGTTAGGGTTAGGTTTAGAATAAGGGCTAGGTTAAGGGTTAAGGCTAGGGTTAGGTTTAGAATAAGGGCTAGGTTAAGGGTTAAGGCTAGGGTTAGGGTTAGGTTTAGAATAAGGGCTAGGTTAAGGGTTAAGGCTAGGGTTAGGGTTAGGTTTAGAATAAGGGCTAGGTTAAGGGTTAAGGCTAGGGTTAGGTTTAGAATAAGGGCTAGGTTAAGGGTTAAGGCTAGGGTTAGGTTTAGAATAAGGGCTAGGTTAAGGGTTAAGGCTAGGGTTAGGGTTAGGTTTAGAATAAGGGCTAGGTTAAGGGTTAAGGCTAGGGTTAGGTTTAGAATAAGGGCTAGGTTAAGGGTTAAGGCTAGGGTTAGGGTTAGGTTTAGAATAAGGGCTAGGTTAAGGGTTATTAAGGCTAGGGTTAGGGTTAGGTTTAGAATAAGGGCTAGGTTAAGGGTTAAGGTTAGGGTTAGTGTTAGGTTTAGAATAAGGGCTAGGTTAAGGGTTATTAAGGCTAGGGTTAGGGTTAGGTTTAGAATAAGGGCTAGGTTAAGGGTTAAGGCTAGGGTTAGGGTTAGGGTTAGAATAAGGGCTAGGTTAAGGGTTAAGGCTAGGGTTAGGGTTAGGGTTAGAATAAGGGCTAGGTTAAGGGTTAAGGCTAGGGTTAGGGTTAGGGTTAGAATAAGGGCTAGGTTAAGGGTTATTAAGGCTAGGGTTAGGGTTAGGGTTAGGGTTAGGGTTAGGGTTAGAATAAGGGCTAGGTTAAGGGTTAAGGTTAGGGTTAGGGTTAGGGTTAGAATAAGGGCTAGGTTAAGGGTTAAGGTTAGGGTTAGGGTTAGGATTAGAATAAGGGCTAGGTTAAGGGTTAAGGTTAGGGTTAGGGTTAGGTTTAGAATAAGGGCTAGGTTAAGGGTTAAGGCTAGGGTTAGGGTTAGGTTTAGAATAAGGGCTAGGTTAAGGGTTAAGGCTAGGGTTAGGGTTAGGATTAGAATAAGGGCTAGGTTAAGGGTTATTAAGGCTAGGGTTAGGGTTAGGATTAGAATAAGGGCTAGGTTAAGGGTTAAGGCTAGGGTTAGGGTTAGGATTAGAATAAGGGCTAGGTTAAGGGTTATTAAGGCTAGGGTTAGGGTTAGGTTTAGAATA
The DNA here is from genome assembly GCF_029448725.1 of Salvelinus fontinalis. Taxonomy (NCBI): domain Eukaryota; kingdom Metazoa; phylum Chordata; class Actinopteri; order Salmoniformes; family Salmonidae; genus Salvelinus; species Salvelinus fontinalis. Next base: position 36,440,383 of record NC_074698.1, on the reverse strand, counting down.
AGGGCTAGGTTAAGGGTTATTAAGGCTAGGGTTAGGGTTAGGTTTAGAATAAGGGCTAGGTTAAGGGTTATTAAGGCTAGGGTTAGGGTTAGGATTAGAATAAGGGCTAGGTTAAGGGTTATTAAGGCTAGGGTTAGGGTTAGGATTAGAATAAGGGCTAGGTTAAGGGTTAAGGCTAGGGTTAGGGTTAGGATTAGAATAAGGGCTAGGTTAAGGGTTATTAAGGCTAGGGTTAGGGTTAGGTTTAGAATAAGGGCTAGGTTAAGGGTTATTAAGGCTAGGGTTAGGGTTAGGTTTAGAATAAGGGCTAGGTTAAGGGTTATTAAGGCTAGGGTTAGGGTTAGGATTAGGTTTAGAATAAGGGCTAGGTTAAGGGTTAAGGCTAGGGTTAGGGTTAGGTTTAGGTTTAGAATAAGGGCTAGGTTAAGGGTTAAGGCTAGGGTTAGGGTTAGGATTAGAATAAGGGCTAGGTTAAGGGTTATTAAGGCTAGGGTTAGGGTTAGGTTTAGAATAAGGGCTAGGTTAAGGGTTATTAAGGCTAGGGTTAGGGTTAGGTTTAGAATAAGGGCTAGGTTAAGGGTTAAGGCTAGGGTTAGGGTTAGGATTAGAATAAGGGCTAGGTTAAGGGTTAAGGCTAGGGTTAGGGTTAGGATTAGAATAAGGGCTAGGTTAAGGGTTATTAAGGCTAGGGTTAGGGTTAGGATTAGAATAAGGGCTAGGTTAAGGGTTATTAAGGCTAGGGTTAGGGTTAGGATTAGAATAAGGGCTAGGTTAAGGGTTATTAAGGCTAGGGTTAGGGTTAGGATTAGAATAAGGGCTAGGTTAAGGGTTATTAAGGCTAGGGTTAGGGTTAGGTTTAGAATAAGGGCTAGGTTAAGGGTTAAGGTTAGGGTTAGGGTTAGGTTTAGAATAAGGGCTAGGTTAAGGGTTAAGGCTAGGGTTAGGGTTAGGATTAGAATAAGGGCTAGGTTAAGGGTTAAGGCTAGGGTTAGGTTTAGAATAAGGGCTAGGTTAAGGGTTAAGGTTAGGGTTAGGGTTAGGTTTAGAATAAGGGCTAGGTTAAGGGTTAAGGTTAGGGTTAGGGTTAGGTTTAGAATAAGGGCTAGGTTAAGGGTTAAGGCTAGGGTTAGGGTTAGGTTTAGAATAAGGGCTAGGTTAAGGGTTAAGGTTAGGGTTAGGTTTAGAATAAGGGCTAGGTTAAGGGTTAAGGTTAGGGTTAGGGTTAGGTTTAGAATAAGGGCTAGGTTAAGGGTTAAGGCTAGGGTTAGGGTTAGGTTTAGAATAAGGGCTAGGTTAAGGGTTAAGGCTAGGGTTAGGTTTAGAATAAGGGCTAGGTTAAGGGTTAAGGTTAGGGTTAGGTTTAGAATAAGGGCTAGGTTAAGGGTTAAGGCTAGGGTTAGTGGATCGTTTTTTGAAATGTTAGTTAGTGAACATCTACAAACCATCTACTTGGGACGATCCAAATGAAGTGTTTGGGAATTAATGATATAATGAAATAAATAATATATAAAGTATATAAATATATTATTAACATGGTGGTGCAACAGCCTGGAGCGTTCCCAACTTCCAGCCCTCATTACATAGATATCTAGCCCAGCTGGCCAGTGCAGTAAAAAGAAGCTGCTGACTGATAGACTGGTCTGTGATGACTGATCAATGAGGAGACACATTCTCAGCATAGCAAGCCTACTGGCCCAGTCCCCAAAACACAACACTTCCCCTCTCATTGGAGCTCAAAAGACCACAGGGAGAATAATACTTAAAGTCCAAGGCAAATGTGAATTCAGTTTTACAGCTCATTTCCTGCAGTTCTACACATTTTGCCATAGGGTGGAGAGAAATGTTTGCAGTTTTTAATATGATATCTGAGTGAGACTGACTACCAAATTCAAGGGGGCCCTGGCCGGTAATTACACCATGATTACAATGTTCAGATAGCTGACCGCTGGACTCATTGACTGACATAACAAACTGCTGATGCACAACACCACATTTCCAAATTGCACCTACTATTCTAACTTGCAACAGGAAATTGCACCTACTATTCTAACTTGCAACAGGAAATTGCACCTACTATTCTAACTTGCAACAGGAAATTGCACCTACTATTCTAACTTGCAACAGGAAATTGCACCTACTATTCTAACTTGCAACAGGAAATTGCACCTACTATTCTAACTTGCAACAGGAAATTGCACCTACTATTCTAACTTGCAACAGGAAATTGCACCTACTATTCTAACTTGCAACAGGAAATTGCACCTACTATTCTAACTTGCAACAGGAAATTGCACCTACTATTCTAACTTGCAACAGGAAATTGCACCTACTATTCTAACTTGCAACAATAAATTGAGACCCTGACTGAGTTCCAAAAACAACAAAAAAAACATTTGCTAATCCCTGAAATGTTGTAGTTTTGCAGCTAAATCCATTTTAAAACAAATATTGATTGAATGTGTACAACACAGGTGTCAAACTCATTCCACGGAAGGCAGAGTGTCTGTGGGTTTTTGCTCCTCCCTTGTACATGATTGATGAATTAAGGTCACTGATTAGTAAGGAACTCCCCTCACCAGATCCAGCATAAAAGTCATACCAACAGGTACGTTTATGTGACACGTATATGCTGTTCGCATGAAGTGCCCAATTAAAAATGTCCCTCGCAAAGATAGAATCAGTGTTCACAATGGCCAACAGGCCTCTGCAGCAGATGGGCCCCTCTGTCAGATTAATTTCAAATCCCAATGGCCAATTGTGTTTCAGACATAAAAGTGATGAGTCGTATTTCAACGTCTGAGCTAATACGGCTCCCAAAGATGGAGGAGCATTTTTATAGATCTTTAAATGCACCATATCGTTTTCCCTCTCCACAACCTGACAAGCCAGCGGTGTCCTGCCAAAGATAAAACTTTAACAACCCCAGATCATTGGCGGGATGCTTCAATAGACTAGTAGTAGCAACAGAACCAGCCTCCATCTAAAACATTCACGTGTCTAGGCCTGTACCGGTATGTCTACACTGCCTGTTCTGAATCCAGTGGTGGAAAGAGCAAAGAATCCATGCATCACCTCACAAACTATGTTGCATATTGCATCTGTTTAATATGCACACTGATGTTTTTTTAAATCTCTGTGCAGAGATATATTTTCACGCATGCCACATATGACAAAGTGACAGATTAAAGGGCCAATTAGCAGCTGAAACAATGACAAAGCATCCTCCCCACCACTGTTTTGTTAGAAAGCTGAGGGATGGAGCTGGAAAATGTCATCACTATCAAATTCATAGTGGGACTGACCATCCATGATATAAAAGTTTTAACCAAGTTTTGAGGCTATGCAGTGTTGGTTTACATTTGCTTAGTTTTCAAACATTGGTGTAAAACAAGCTTATATTTTGGGTTCTGATGGGGTATGATTGTTAAACTAAGCTCATCGGGCATTTCTAAGTTATATTCTTCAAGAATCAATGGGTACGTTGGGTACGTATCAATGTAAAAGTCCAAAAATGGATGTAGCAACTGCTGATTTCCCCTTTAAGGTCCTGTTGCAACACCTTTTACATGAATACCTGGTAAAGCATCTATAAACAGTATATATGCATTATAACGGGTCTATGAAGGCTTCATTAAACCTAGTTGTTGTTTATTTAAAGTGAGACCGACCGTCCATGTTCCTCAGTTCTGTCTTCCACCCAGAGGACGTAGGATGTGACATGGGGAGCAGGCAGGCCAGAGGATGGAGGCAGACCAGAGGGCAGATGGAGCAGGCAGACCAGAGGATGGAGGCAGACCAGAGGGCAGATGGAGCAGGCAGACCAGAGGGCAGATGGAGCAGGCAGACCAGAGGGCAGATGGAGCAGGCAGACCAGAGGGCAGAGGGAGCAGGCAGACCAGAGGACAGAGGGAGCAGGCAGACCAGAGGATGGAGGGAGCAGGCAGACCAGAGGACGGAGGGAGCAGGCAGACCAAAGGATGGAGGGAGCAGGCAGACCAGAGGACGGAGGGAGCAGGTAGACCACAGGATGGAGGGAGCAGGGGACAGAGGGAATATGTAAAATGAGAGAGAGAGGGAGGGGATCTGGGTGAGGGAATATGTCAAATGAGAGAGAGAGGGAGGGGATCTGGGTGAGGGAATATGTAAAATGAAAGAGAGAGGGAGGGATCTGGGTGAGGGAATATGTAAAATGAGAGAGAGAGGGAGGGGATCTGGGTGAGGGAATATGTAAAATGAGAGAGAGAGGGAGGGGATCTGGGTGAGGGAATATGTAAAATGAGAGAGAGAGGGAGGGGATCTGGGTGAGGGAATATGTAAAATGAGAGAGAGAGGGAGGGGATCTGGGTGAGGGAATATGTAAAATGAGAGAGAGAGGGAGGGGATCTGGGTGAGGGAATATGTAAAATGAGAGAGAGAGGGAGGGATCTGGGTGAGGGAATAGGTCAAATGAGAGAGAGAGGGAGGGATCTGGGTGAGGGAATATGTAAAATGAGAGAGAGAGGGAGGGGATCTGGGTGAGGGAATATGTCAAATGAGAGAGAGAGGGAGGGGATCTGGGTGAGGGAATATGTAAAATGAGAGAGAGAGGGAGGGGATCTGGGTGAGGGAATAGGTCAAATGAGAGAGAGAGGGAGGGATCTGGGTGAGGGAATATGTCAAATGAGAGAGAGAGGGAGGGGATCTGGGTGAGGGAATATGTAAAATGAGAGAGAGAGGGAGGGGATCTGGGTGAGGGAATAGGTCAAATGAACGATGGATGAAATAGATGTGTTATATTGCTGAATGGCACCAAATAATCGCTAAGGATCATGGTGGAAGTGGCTATAACTAGCAAAGGATCATGGTCGATGTAGTCAACCTGGCTTTAATGTTTATGAACCTGATGCTAGACTAATGTTAAACCCTTGCAGCAGAAGACTCAGTTCAATGCTCAGTGTTACCTAGAACCTAGCCAGGTCAACACTGGAAAACTAACATAGTGTGGGTGCAATCCTCCATCTCTACTACACTGACATATGCAATTGTTTTAAGATGGTCATACCATGGATCATTTAACTATTTGATTTTTAATTTTAGGACACCTTACATATCGCAAAAATAAATATTTAAACATGATTGTCCTTTTTTACTACAGCCCATAGAAAGACGTTCATACATGACAACAAGACAGTAAAAACATGTATCATAAGGAATAAGGTTTAGAAGTGTGTGTCCTATATCTATATCGATATCTATATATATTTTTAAAACATATTTAACCCCGTATTTTTGGGGGCACAATACTACCTCCATGTGTTTGTATGGGTTACCTTCAGACGAGTCCCGTGACACAATACTACCTCCATGTGTTTGTATGGGTTACCTTCAGACGAGTCCCGTGACACAATACTACCTCCATGTGTTTGTATGGGTTACCTTCAGACGAGTCCCGTGACACAATACTACCTCCATGTGTTTGTATGTGTTACCTTCAGACGAGTCCCGTGACACAATACTACCTCCATGTGTTTGTATGGGTTACCTTCAGACGAGTCCCGTGACACAATACTACCTCCATGTGTTTGTATGGGTTACCTTCAGACGAGTCCCGTGACACAATACTACCTCCATGTGTTTGTATGTGTTACCTTCAGACGAGTCCCGTGACACAATACTACCTCCATGTGTTTGTATGGGTTACCTTCAGACGAGTCCCGTGACACAATACTACCTCCATGTGTTTGTATGGGTTACCTTCAGACGAGTCCCGTGACACAATACTACCTCCATGTGTTTGTATGTGTTACCTTCAGACGAGTCCCGTGACACAATACTACCTCCATGTGTTTGTATGGGTTACCTTCAGACGAGTCCCGTGACACTAGTGGAATAAACAGAGAACTCCGTTGTGTTCATGAGAGTCTCCTCTTTCCTTTTTTAGTTTGTGTTGAAAATAATGTTTGTGAACGTTTTTTTTTCACGTTTTAGAAACATAATAGATCAATTACGATAAATGCAAATCTGTTTTCACATCCGTCCACGGGTTCATTATTAGGCTACTTAACATGATTTGCATATTTAATATTGTCCATGGACGTTTCTGTAGGTCAACTTATTATTTGAGGTCCAGCTTCCTTCTTCTTTTTTAATTCTGTTGTGATTTGTTTTAAAATAATGTCTCGTCTTTCCATAGTGGGGTGATATTAGTTTGTATCTCAAACGGTTCGGACGCTAAAGACAGAAGTTGGCACGTCAGCGTTAACCAAGTTCAGATAAGTCCCGAAAAACTTGTGGGGGTCACAGAGCAAAACGGAGACCACTGTTGTGTTGGTTACAGTCTCCCCTTTCCATCGAGTGGCCACAATACATCGGCTTCCACCGCAGATGCGGAAGGCCAACAGCTTAAACTGACAGATTTCGATGGGGAGTTTTGTAATATGTTACTTAGATTGAACCAATAGACTCTTCAGGGTAAACAGAGGTTACAGCCTGACCATGTAATTTGTTTCTCTGTATTCTTCCCACGTTTCTATGGTAAAGATATGTTACTGACATGTTGAACCCAGTGATCTTGTTGCTGTGGAGCCGAAGAAGAAGTTGCCCCCGCTAACAAAGGATGCTTAAATCTCCTAACTATCTACCACTACTGCTCTGCCCCAGGGGCACATACAGACAAGGGACTAGTTCATTACAGCTATACTGGCAGTAGGGGCTCAGGAAGGAACATTCTGGAGGACAGCTTAGAGCTGGTGCAACTCCTAAACATGTGGTAAGTAATACACCCTAAACTGCTATCCAAAAGCTTCAAAACAAGTGAGACACTCAATATTTAACTAGGAACATCTCTTTGACTTTAACACTTTTTAAAGCAACATTTCTTAAGAGTAATTTGAGAGTGACAGACTTTTAACATTTACAGTATTATCTTTAAAAAATAATACTCTTTGTTTAACTAGGCAAGTCAGTTAAGAACAAATTCTTACTTACAATGACGGCCTACCCGGACGACGCTGAGCCAATTGTGCGCCGCCCTATGGGACTCCCAATCACGGTCAGTTGTGATACAGCCTGGAATTGAACCAGGGTCTGTAGTGATGCATCTAGCACTGAGATGCAGTGCCTTAGACTGCTGCGCCAATCGGGAGCCCGCGTATTGTCAAATATTAGCATGTAGCCAGTGGCAACTGGTGACTTAAAAAGTAGAGGATGGATGACAATTATTTTGGAAAGAAATATATGCTAGTGAGAATATTTCATGTTCCCAGCCACTCTAACATGCATAACACGACAACACAGAAGTTTAAATAGCTGATGACGACACAGCATTATTATTAGTCATACTGCCTTGGGACGTTGGACTTTGACTTCAGTAGAAACGCCAACCTGTAAACATCACATAGCAAATCAAGACTGACCATTTTGTCCATTAACATAAAAAAAATGCAACATCTCTTGGAACAGTGTAAGACTCCCATTCAGATCAACAACCAATAAACTGCAGCAATTCATATAAGCTCAATGGACAGCATTGTCCGCCATAGAATGGGTATGCGATGGGTAGGCAGGCCACAACAATGACTGGTGGACAAAAGGTCCCTCGGATCACTGTAACTCTTGGTTGGTGTTGGTGATGTGACGACATGGACCAAACAAGTCTGATATGGAGACAATTGTCCCCTCCACTCCGCTATGTTGTCCTATTTCTTGACTGGACCAGGGGGGATAAGGCCCTACATTTGACAATGATCTTGAGGGTTGAGGCCAATTGATACACTGTACATACTATGTTCATGCTCCTGGACATGCAGTGAACATGTGACAGTTAAAAGAGGTTTTAAGAGGACAATATATGTGACAGGCTTTGTTCAAGACCTACTTCTTGTAGATTGGTATTGTGAAGAATAAATGTTCCGTACATTCAATACAATGTTCTATTTGAAAAGACTGTGGTGTTGTTAGGGTTAGACTGTGGTGTTGTTAGGGTTAGACTGTGAGGTTGTTAGGGTTAGACTGTGGTGTTGTTAGGGTTAGACTGTGGTGTTGTTAGGGTTAGACTGTGAGGTTGTTAGGGTTAGACTGTGAGGTTGTTAGGGTTAGACTGTGAGGTTGTTAGGGTTAGACTGTGGTGTTGTTAGGGTTAGACTGTGGTGTTGTTAGGGTTAGACTGTGGTGTTGTTAGGGTTAGACTGTGAGGTTGTTAGGGTTAGACTGTGAGGTTGTTAGGGTTAGACTGTGGTGTTGTTAGGGTTAGACTGTGGTGTTGATAGGTTGTTAGGGTTAGACTGTGGTGTTGTTAGGGTTAGACTGTGGTGTTGTTAGGGTTAGACTGTGAGGTTGTTAGGGTTAGACTGTGAGGTTGTTAGGGTTAGACTGTGAGGTTGTTAGGGTTAGACTGTGGTGTTGTTAGGGTTAGACTGTGGTGTTGATAGGTTGTTAGGGTTAGACTGTGGTGTTGTTAGGGTTAGACTGTGGTGTTGTTAGGGTTAGACTGTGGTGTTGTTAGGGTTAGACTGTGAGGTTGTTAGGGTTAGACTGTGAGGTTGTTAGGGTTAGACTGTGGTGTTGTTAGGGTTAGACTGTGGTGTTGTTAGGGTTAGACTGTGGTGTTGTTAGGGTTAGACTGTGAGGTTGTTAGGGTTAGACTGTGAGGTTGTTAGGGTTAGACTGTGGTGTTGTTAGGGTTAGACTGTGGTGTTGATAGGTTGTTAGGGTTAGACTGTGGTGTTGTTAGGGTTAGACTGTGGTGTTGTTAGGATTAGACTGTGAGGTTGTTAGGGTTAGACTGTGAGGTTGTTAGGGTTAGACTGTGGTGTTGTTAGGGTTAGACTGTGGTGTTGATAGGGTTAGACTGTGTGGTTGTTAGGGTTAGACTGTGGTGTTGATAGGGTTAGACTGTGAGGTTGTTAGGGTTAGACTGTGGTGTTGTTAGGGTTAGACTGTGGTAATGTTAGGGTTAGACTGTGGTGTTGTTAGGGTTAGACTGTGAGGTTGTTAGGTTGATAGGGTTAGACTGTGGTAATGTTAGGGTTAGACTGTGGTGTTGTTAGGGTTAGACTGTGGTGATGTTAGGGTTAGACTGTGGTGATGTTAGGGTTAGACTGTGAGGTTGTTAGGGTTAGACTGTGGTGTTGTTAGGGTTAGACTGTGAGGTTGTTAGGATTAGACTGTGGTGATGTTAGGGTTAGACTGTGGTGTTGTTAGGGTTAGACTGTGAGGTTGTTAGGGTTAGACTGTGGTGATGTTAGGGTTAGACTGTGGTGTTGTTAGGGTTAGACTGTGGTGTTGTTAGGGTTAGACTGTGGTGATGTTAGGGTTAGACTGTGGTGTTGTTAGGGTTAGACTGTGAGGTTGTTAGGGTTAGACTGTGAGGTTGTTAGGGTTAAACTGTGGTGTGGATAGTGTTAGACTGTGGTGTTGTTAGGGTTAGACTGTGAGGTTGTTAGGTTGTTAGGGTTAGACTGCGGTGTTGTTAGGGTTAGACTGTGAGGTTGTTAGGGTTAGACTGTGAGGTTGTTAGGTTGTTAGGGTTAGACTGTGAGGTTGTTAGGGTTAGACTGTGGTGATGTTAGGGTTAGACTGTGGTGTTGTTAGGGTTAGACTGTGGTGTTGTTAGGGTTAGACTGTGGTGATGTTAGGGTTAGACTGTGGTGTTGTTAGGGTTAGACTGTGGTGTTGTTAGGGTTAGACTGTGGTGATGTTAGGGTTAGACTGTGGTGATGTTAGGGTTAGACTGTGAGGTTGTTAGGGTTAGACTGTGGTGTTGTTAGGGTTAGACTGTGGTGTTGTTAGGGTTAGACTGTGGTGATGTTAGGGTTAGACTGTGGTGATGTTAGGGTTAGACTGTGAGGTTGTTAGGGTTAGACTGTGAGGTTGTTAGGGTTAGACTGTGGTGTTGTTAGGGTTAGACTGTGGTGATGTTAGGATTAGACTGTGGTGATGTTAGAGTTAGACTGTGGTGATGTTAGGGTTAGACTGTGGTAATGTTAGGGTTAGTCTGTGGTGATGTTAGGGTTAGACTGTGGTGTTGTTAGGGTTAGACTGTGGTGATGTTAGGGTTAGACTGTGGTGATGTTAGGGTTAGACTGTGAGGTTGTTAGGGTTAGACTGTGAGGTTGTTAGGTTGTTAGGGTTAGACTGCGGTGTTGTTAGGGTTAGACTGTGAGGTTGTTAGGGTTAGACTGTGAGGTTGTTAGGTTGTTAGGGTTAGACTGTGAGGTTGTTAGGGTTAGACTGTGGTGTTGTTAGGGTTAGACTGTGGTGTTGTTAGGGTTAGACTGTGGTGATGTTAGGGTTAGACTGTGGTGTTGTTAGGGTTAGACTGTGGTGTTGTTAGGGTTAGACTGTGGTGATGTTAGGGTTAGACTGTGGTGATGTTAGGGTTAGACTGTGAGGTTGTTAGGGTTAGACTGTGGTGTTGTTAGGGTTAGACTGTGGTGTTGTTAGGGTTAGACTGTGGTGATGTTAGGGTTAGACTGTGGTGATGTTAGGGTTAGACTGTGAGGTTGTTAGGGTTAGACTGTGAGGTTGTTAGGGTTAGACTGTGGTGTTGTTAGGGTTAGACTGTGGTGATGTTAGGATTAGACTGTGGTGATGTTAGAGTTAGACTGTGGTGATGTTAGGGTTAGACTGTGGTAATGTTAGGGTTAGTCTGTGGTGATGTTAGGGTTAGACTGTGAGGTTGTTAGGATTGGACTGTGGTGATGTTAGGATTAGACTGTGGTGATGTTAGGGTTAGACTGGTGTTGTTAGGGTTAGACTGTGGTGTTGTTAGGGTTAGACTGTGGTGTTGTTAGGGTTAGACTGTGGTGTTGTTAGGGTTAGACTGGTGTTGTTAGGGTTAGACTGTGGTAATGTTAGGGTTAGACTGTGGTGTTGTTAGGGTTAGACTGTGGTGTTGTTAGGGTTAGACTGTGGTGATGTTAGGGTTAGACTGTGGTGTTGTTAGGGTTAGACTGGTGTTGTTAGGGTTAGACTGTGGTGTTGTTAGGGTTAGACTGTGGTGATGTTAGGGTTAGACTGTGGTGATGTTAGAGTTAGACTGTGGTGTTGTTAGGGTTAGACTGTGGTGTTGTTAGGGTTAGACTGTGGTGTTGTTAGTTATAGACTGTGGTGTTGTTAGGGTTAGACTGTGGTGTTGTTAGGGTTAGACTGTGAGGTTGTTAGGGTTAGACTGTGGTGTTGTTAGGTTGTTAGGGTTAGACTTTGGTGATGTTAGGGTTAGACTGTGGTGTTGTTAGGGTTAGACTGTGAGGTTGTTAGGGTTAGACTGTGGTGTTGTTAGGTTGTTAGGGTTAGAGTGTGGTGATGTTAGGGTTAGACTGTGGTGTTGTTAGGGTTAGACTGTGGTGTTGTTAGGGTTAGACAGTGGTGTTGTTAGGGTTAGACTCTGGTGTTGTTAGGGTTAGACTGTGAGGTTGTTAGGGTTAGACTGTGGTGTTGTTAGGTTGTTAGGGTTAGACTGTGGTGATGTTAGGGTTAGACTGTGGTGTTGTTAGGGTTAGACTGTGAGGTTGTTAGGGTTAGACTGTGGTGTTGTTAGGTTGTTAGGGTTAGACTGTGGTGATGTTAGGGTTAGACTGTGGTGTTGTTAGGGTTAGACTGTGGTGATGTTAGGTTGTTAGGGTTAGACTGTGGTGATGTTAGGGTTAGACTGTGGTGATGTTAGGGTTAGACTGTGGTGTTGTTAGGGTTAGACTGTGGTGTTGTTAGGGTTAGACTGTGGTGTTGTTAGGGTTAGACTGTGGTGTTGTTAGGGTTAGACTGTGGTGTTGTTAGGGTTAGACTGTGGTGATGTTAGGGTTAGACTGTGGTGATGTTAGGTTGTTAGGGTTAGACTGTGGTGTTGTTAGGGTTAGACTGTGGTGATGTTAGGGTTAGACTGTGGTGATGTTAGGGTTAGACTGTGGTGTTGTTAGGGTTAGACTGTGGTGATGTTAGGGTTAGACTGTGGTGATGTTAGGTTGTTAGGGTTAGACTGTGGTGTTGTTAGGGTTAGACTGTGGTGATGTTAGGGTTAGACTGTGAGGTTGTTAGGGTTAGACTGTGGTGATGTTAGGGTTAGACTGTGGTGTTGTTAGGGTTAGACTGTGGTGATGTTAGGGTTAGACTGTGGTGATGTTAGGGTTAGACTGTGAGGTTGTTAGGGTTAGACTGTGAGGTTGTTAGGTTGTTAGGGTTAGACTGTGGTGTTGTTAGGGTTAGACTGTGGTGATGTTAGGGTTAGACTGTGGTGATGTTAGGGTTAGACTGTGAGGTTGTTAGGGTTAGACTGTGAGGTTGTTAGGTTGTTAGGGTTAGACTGTGAGGTTGTTAGGGTTAGACTGTGAGGTTGTTAGGGTTAGACTGTGAGGTTGTTAGGTTGTTAGGGTTAGACTGTGAGGTTGTTAGGGTTAGACTGGTGTTGTTAGGGTTAGACTGGTGTTGTTAGGTTGTTAGGGTTAGACTGTGGTGTTGTTAGGGTTAGACTGTGGTGATGTTAGGGTTAGACTGTGGTGTTGTTAGGGTTAGACTGTGGTGATGTTAGGGTTAGACTGTGGTGTTATTAGGGTTAGACTGTGGTGTTGTTAGGGTTAGACTGTGGTGATGTTAGGGTTAGACTGTGGTGTTGTTAGGGTTAGACTGTGGTGTTGATAGGGTTAGACTGTTATGTTGTTAGGGTTAGACTGTGGTGTTGTTAGGGTTAGACTGAGGTTGTTAGGGTTAGACTGTGAGGTTGTTAAGTTGTTAGGGTTAGACTGTGAGGTTGTTAGGGTTAGACTGTGGTGTTGTTAGGGTTAGACTGTGGTGTTGTTAGGGTTAGACTGTGGTGTTGTTAGGGTTAGACTGTGGTGATGTTAGGGTTAGACTGTGGTGTTGTTAGGGTTAGACTGTGAGGTTGTTAGGGTTAGACTGTGAGGTTGTTAGGTTGTTAGGGTTAGACTGGTGTGATGTTAGGGTTAGACTGTGGTGTTGTTAGGTTGTTAGGGTTAGACTGTGAGGTTGTTAGGGTTAGACGGTGGTGTTGTTAGGGTTAGACTGTGGTGTTGTTAGGTTGTTAGGGTTAAACTGTGGTGTTGTTAGGGTTAGACTGTTGTGTTGTTAGGGTTAGACTGTGAGGTTGTTAGGGTTAGACTGTGGTGTTGTTAGGGTTAGCCTGTGGTGTTGTTAGGTTGTTAGGGTTAGACTGTGGTGTTGTTAGGGTTAGACTGTGAGGTTGTTAGGGTTAGACTGTGGTGTTGTTAGGGTTAGACTGTGGGGTTGTTAGGGTTAGACTGTGGTGTTGTTAGGGTTAGACTGTGAGGTTGTTAGGGTTAGACTGTGGTGTTGTTAGGGTTAGACTGTGGTGTTGTTAGGGTTAGACTGTGAGGTTGTTAGGGTTAGACTGTGGTAATGTTAGGGTTAGACTGTGGTGTTGTTAGGGTTAGACTGTGGTGTTGTTAGAGTTAGACTGTGGTGTTGTTAGGGTTAGGCTGTGGTGTTGTTAGGGTTAGACTGTGGTGTTGTTAGGGTTAGACTGTGGTGATGTTAGAGTTAGACTGTGGTAATGTTAGGGTTAGACTGTGAGGTTGTTAGGGTTAGACTGTGGTGTTGTTAGGGTTAGACTGTGGTGTTGTTAGGGTTAGACTGTGAGGTTGTTAGGTTGTTAGGGTTAGACTGTGAGGTTGTTAGGGTTAGACTGGTGTTGTTAGGGTTAGACTGGTGTTGTTAGGTTGTTAGGGTTAGACTGTGGTGTTGTTAGGGTTAGACTGTGGTGATGTTAGGGTTAGACTGTGGTGTTGTTAGGGTTAGACTGTGGTGATGTTAGGGTTAGACTGTGGTGTTATTAGGGTTAGACTGTGGTGTTGTTAGGGTTAGACTGTGGTGATGTTAGGGTTAGACTGTGGTGTTGTTAGGGTTAGACTGTGGTGTTGATAGGGTTAGACTGTGGTGTTGTTAGGGTTAGACTGTGGTGTTGTTAGGGTTAGACTGAGGTTGTTAGGGTTAGACTGTGAGGTTGTTAAGTTGTTAGGGTTAGACTGTGAGGTTGTTAGGGTTAGACTGTGGTGTTGTTAGGGTTAGACTGTGGTGTTGTTAGGGTTAGACTGTGGTGTTGTTAGGGTTAGACTGTGGTGATGTTAGGGTTAGACTGTGGTGTTGTTAGGGTTAGACTGTGAGGTTGTTAGGGTTAGACTGTGAGGTTGTTAGGTTGTTAGGGTTAGACTGGTGTGATGTTAGGGTTAGACTGTGGTGTTGTTAGGTTGTTAGGGTTAGACTGTGAGGTTGTTAGGGTTAGACGGTGGTGTTGTTAGGGTTAGACTGTGGTGTTGTTAGGTTGTTAGGGTTAAACTGTGGTGTTGTTAGGGTTAGACTGTTGTGTTGTTAGGGTTAGACTGTGAGGTTGTTAGGGTTAGACTGTGGTGTTGTTAGGGTTAGCCTGTGGTGTTGTTAGGTTGTTAGGGTTAGACTGTGGTGTTGTTAGGGTTAGACTGTGAGGTTGTTAGGGTTAGACTGTGGTGTTGTTAGGGTTAGACTGTGGGGTTGTTAGGGTTAGACTGTGGTGTTGTTAGGGTTAGACTGTGAGGTTGTTAGGGTTAGACTGTGGTGTTGTTAGGGTTAGACTGTGGTGTTGTTAGGGTTAGACTGTGAGGTTGTTAGGGTTAGACTGTGGTAATGTTAGGGTTAGACTGTGGTGTTGTTAGGGTTAGACTGTGGTGTTGTTAGAGTTAGACTGTGGTGTTGTTAGGGTTAGGCTGTGGTGTTGTTAGGGTTAGACTGTGGTGTTGTTAGGGTTAGACTGTGGTGATGTTAGAGTTAGACTGTGGTAATGTTAGGGTTAGACTGTGAGGTTGTTAGGGTTAGACTGTGGTGTTGTTAGGGTTAGACTGTGGTGTTGTTAGGGTTAGACTCTGAGGTTGTTAGGGTTAGACTGTGGTGTTGTTAGGGTTAGCCTGTGGTGTTGTTAGGTTGTTAGGGTTAGACTGTGGTGTTGTTAGGGTTAGACTGTGAGGTTGTTAGGGTTAGACTGTGGTGTTGTTAGGGTTAGACTGTGGGGTTGTTAGGGTTAGACTGTGGTGTTGTTAGGGTTAGACTGTGAGGTTGTTAGGGTTAGACTGTGGTGTTGTTAGGGTTAGACTGTGGTGTTGTTAGGGTTAGACTGTGAGGTTGTTAGGGTTAGACTGTGGTAATGTTAGGGTTAGACTGTGGTGTTGTTAGGGTTAGACTGTGGTGTTGTTAGAGTTAGACTGTGGTGTTGTTAGGGTTAGGCTGTGGTGTTGTTAGGGTTAGACTGTGGTGTTGTTAGGGTTAGACTGTGGTGATGTTAGAGTTAGACTGTGGTAATGTTAGGGTTAGACTGTGAGGTTGTTAGGGTTAGACTGTGGTGTTGTTAGGGTTAGACTGTGAGGTTGTTAGGGTTAGACTGTGGTGTTGTTAGGGTTAGACTGTGAGGTTGTTAGGGTTAGACTGTGAGGTTGTTAGGGTTAGACTGTGGTGTTGTTAGGGTTAGACTGTGGTGTTGTTAGGGTTAGACTGTGGTGTTGTTAGGGTTAGACTGTGGTGTTGTTAGGGTTAGACTGTGGTGTTGTTAGGGTTAGGCTGTGGTGTTGTTAGGGTTAGACTGTGGTGTTGTTAGGGTTAGACTGTGGTGATGTTAGGGTTAGACTGTGGTGTTGTTAGGGTTAGACTGTGGTGTTGTTAGGGTTAGACTATGGGGGGATATGAAGCATACTGCATTATAACTATAGAATCCTGGAGGGGAGGGGCATATGAAGCATACTGCATTCTAACTATAGAATCGTGGAGGGGAGGGGGATATGAAGCATACTGCATTCTAACTATAGAATCATGGAGGGGAGGGGGATATGAAGCATACTGCATTCTAACTATAGAATCATGGAGGGGAGGGGGATATGAAGCATACTGCATTCTAACTATAGAATCCTGGAGGGGAGGGGATATGAAGCATACTGCATTCTAACTATAGAATCCTGGAGGGGAGGGGGATATGAAGCATACTGCATTCTAACTATAGAATCCTGGAGGGGAGGGGGATATGATGCATACTGCATTCTAACTATATCATCCTGGAGGGGAGGGGGATATGATGCATACTGCATTCTAACTATATAATCCTGGAGGGGAGGGGGATATGATGCATACTGCATTCTAACTATATAATCCTGGAGGGGAGGGGGATATGATGCATGCTGCATTCTAACTATAGAATCCTGGAGGGGAGGGGGATATGAAGCATACTGCATTCTAACTATAGAATCATGGAGGGGGATATGATGTATACTGCATTCTAACTATATAATCCTGAGGGGAGGGGAATATGATGCATACTGCATTCTAACTATAGAATCCTGGAGGGGAGGGGGATATGAAGCATACTGCATTCTAACTATAGAATCCTGGAGGGGAGGGGGATATGAAGCATACTGCATTCTAACTATAGAATCAAATAAGCTGCAATTTGAGAGAATTCAGAAACTTTTCACCCCATGTTATTTGGATAACTTTTTGTGGGTGGAAGATTATATTTTGGCTCGTGAGGTGAGGTGCTTGTGAGAGAGAGAGACATGGAGAGGGAGAGAGAGGGAGAGAGAGAGACATGGATAGGGAGAGAGGGAGAGAGAGAGACATGGAGAGGGAGAGAGAGAGACATGGAGAGGGAGAGAGAGAGACATGGAGAGGGAGAGAGAGAGACATGGAGATGGAGAGAGAGAGACATGGAGAGGGAGAGAGAGAGACATGGAGATGGAGAGAGAGAGACATGGAGAGGGAGAGAGAGAGACATGGAGAGGGAGAGAGAGAGACATGGATAGGGAGAGAGGGAGAGAGAGAGACATGGAGAGGGAGAGAGAGAGACATGGAGAGGGAGAGAGAGAGACATAGAGAGGGAGAGAGAGAGACATGGAGAGGGAGAGAGAGAGACATGGAGATGGAGAGAGAGAGACATGGAGAGGGAGAGAGAGAGACATGGAGATGGAGAGAGAGAGACATGGAGAGGGAGAGAGAGAGACATGGAGAGGGAGAGAGAGAGACATGGATAGGGAGAGAGGGAGAGAGAGAGACATGGAGAGGGAGAGAGAGAGACATGGAGATGGAGAGAGAGAGACATGGAGAGGGACAAGAGTCACTGAGAGAGATAAAAAAGGAGAGAACCATGGCAGAGGGAAGAAAGTGAAAAATGGATGTGGAGATGAAAGAGTGTGGAGTGTCTCTGACCTCAACCACTGCTTCCTGACCGGAAAAGCCCATTCATCATTTTCACGTCTTCACGTCATGGTTATTATGTCAATGGCCCGGAGTGTGGTAACGATGACACTGAGGATTGATGAGCTGCAGGCAGGGGTGACAAGCAGGAGTTGGGAGTGTGGATGGTCAAACCAGAGGTGGAGGTGGAGGAGACCTGCTGAAGGTCAAGGTGGTACCTGCTGCCTCCCAACCCAACCATACACACACATACATGCAGACACGCACATTGGCACACACACTAACACACACAAACAAACACACACATGCAAACACACATGCATGCACACGCACGTGAATAAACACATCAAATCTCTCCATGTTCATTGGAAAACTGCTCCTCATATCCCATCCACCGACAGGCATACCACCATTGCTTGCTGTAGGAATCAATGAATCTATCAAGATAGTGACTATTGCATGTCCCATCAAACAGAGACAATATTGACCTGTCTCCTCTCCTGGTCGCTAGGGACTGTTCCTTCAATATGTCCTCATCTGACGTGCTGCAGGCCTAACACACAGGAAAGAGACCCATATGGATCACCAAGCCAAACCAAGCTGTTTTGAGCTGGCCTGATTACACATTCACTACAGTTCCTGGAACAGGGCTGAAAAGGACCATGAAAGACAATGAAAATAAAATATAGTTCAGCTCAGTATGGTGTGAAAAGGGTACAAAGTGTGTCCATATCTGGAGCCAAGTCCTTAATTCAACCCTCTGGTGTCGGAGTCTCTTGGATTGATATTATCAAGAGATACAATAACACATTTTCTTCTTGATCATATGCAAATATAATAACACGTGGAGTTCCAGGAACTTGGGCTGTGATTCCAGTAACTCGGGCTGTGATTCCAGTAACTCGGGCTGTGATTCCAGTAACTTGGGCTGTGATTCCAGTAACTCGGGCTGTGATTCCAGTAAATCGGGCTGTGATTCCAGTAACTTGGGCTGTGATTCCAGTAACTCGGGCTGTGATTCCAGTAACTCGGGCTGTGATTCCAGTAACTCGGGCTGTGATTCCAGTAACTAGGGCTGTGATTCCAGTAACTAGGGCTGTGATTCCAGTAACTAGAGCTGTGATTCCAGTAACTCGAGCTGTGATTCCAGTAACTCGGGCTGTGATTCCAGTAACTAGGGCTGTGATTCCAGTAACTAGGGTTGTGATTCCAGTAACTAGGGCTGTGATTCCAGTAACTAGGGCTGTGATTCCAGTAACTCGGGCTGTGATTCCAGTAACTAGGGCTGTGATTCCAGTAACTAGGGCTGTGACTCTGAATATCCTACGGTATTATTACCTTAGAATCTCTCCAGCTGTAACTGAAGGACTAAAGGCAGGTCTATGCTCCGTCTCTATCCTGTAGGATCTCTACAGCTGTAACTGAAGGACTAAAGGCAGGTCTATGCTCCGTCTCTATCCTGTAGGATCTCTCCAGCTGTAACTGAAGGACTAAAGGCAGGTCTATGCTCCGTCTCTATCCTGTAGGATCTCTACAGCTGTAACTGAAGGACTAAAGGCAGGTCTATGCTCCGTCTCTATCCTGTAGGATCTCTCCAGCTGTAACTGAAGGACTAAAGGCAGGTCTATGCTCCGTCTCTATCCTGTAGGATCTCTACAGCTGTAACTGAAGGACTAAAGGCAGGTCTATGCTCCGTCTCTATCCTGTAGGATCTCTACAGCTGTAACTGAAGGACTAAAGGCAGGTCTATGCTCCGTCTCTATCCTGTAGGATCTCTACAGCTGTAACTGAAGGACTAAAGGCAGGTCTATGCTCCGTCTCTATCCTGTAGGATCTCTACAGCTGTAACTGAAGGACTAAAGGCAGGTCTATGCTCCGTCTCTATCCTGTAGGATCTCTACAGCTGTAACTGAAGGACTAAAGGCAGGTCTATGCTCCGTCTCTATCCTGTAGGATCTCTACAGCTGTAACTGAAGGACTAAAGGCAGGTCTAAGCTGTGTTGTGTACAGCACCTCTGTTATCACAGGAGAGGTGATCCAAAGCAAAGCCAGCCTTCCGCTTAAATGAATGTCCATAAGACATGAGTCCCCCTAGTGGTACAACAGCAAACCAGTCTGCTCATCACAAAAGGGAAATTAATACATGAACAAATAAAACAAGAAAACAATACAGTCAAAATACAGTGATTCCTGCTACTACTATCCCTGGAGCATCTCTCTCTCTCTCTCTCACTTTCAATTCAATTTAAAGGGCTTCATTGGTATGGGAAACATATGTTTACATTGCCAAAGCAAGAGAAATAGATAATAAACAAAAGTGAAATAAACAATAAAAAATCAACAGTAAACATTACACTCACAAAGTTCCAAAAGAATAAAGACATTTCAAATGTCATATTAGGTCTATATACAGTGTTGTAACGATGTACAAATGGTTAAAGTACAAAAGGGAAAATAAATAAACATAAATATAAGTTGTATTTACAATGATGTTTGTTCTTCACTGGTTGCCCTTTTCTTGTGGCAACAGGTCACAAATCGTGCTGCGGTGATGGCACACTGTGGTATTTCACCCAGTAGATATGAGAGTTTAACAAAATTGGATTTGTTTACGAATTCTTTGTGGATCTGTGTAATCTGAGGGAAATATGTGTCTCTAATATGTTCATACATTTGGCAGGAGTTTAGGAAGTGCAGCTCAGTTTCCACCTCATTTTGTGGGCAGTGTGCACATAGCCTGTCTTCTCTTGATAGCCAGGTCTGCCTGCAGCTGCCTTTCTCAATAGCAAGACAATGCTCACCGAGTCTGTACATAGTCAAAGCTTTCCTTAATTTTGGGTCAGTCACAGTGGTCAGGTATTCTGTTTAGTGCCAAATAGCATTCTAGTTTCCTCAGTTTTTTTGTTAATTCTTTCCAATGTGTCAAGTAATTATCTTTTTGTTTTCTCATGATTTGGTTGGGTCTAATTGTGTTGCTCTCTCTCTCTCTCTCTCTCTTTCTCTCTCTCTCTCTCTCTCTCTCTCTCTCTCTCTCTCTCTCTCTCTCTCTCTCTCTCTCTCTCTCTCTCTCTCGTTTTCTCTCTCGTTTTCTCTCTCGTTTTCTCTCTCGTTTTCTCTCTCGTTCTCTCTCGTTCTCTCTGGCACTGGGCGTGCTCTGAGCATGTGGTGGAGCTAACTGAACTCAGTAGCTGATCAGAGCCAGGTGGACTGGGGCTCTCCATGTGTTTTCCATTTGGGCAGGATGTAAATGGATTCCATTAGATCCAGATACACAACCTGTCAGCCACTGGAAGTGTCAGACTTTGACAGAGCATTAGATGATGGGCCGGACTTTATTAACTACTAACATCAACTAATTACTTGATATTTATTTCCGTGATAATTAATACATATTTATTTTTCTTGCTAAATGACTTGATTTGATGTTAATTTGAGGTGATCTGAGCATTTTGTGTTGTGTCTACTACTTTGGTCTATGTTAGTTATAAGTGGCTGTGGCTTAGGAAACAAAATCAAAGCATGGTTTTCTGTCTTTCCTGTTCCATACTTTCAATGGTTGTTGAAATAATGTCATTTGGTTGAACCATCACATTTGTGTCATTGTAAAATAATGACCTCTCACCTTTCTCTCCTTTTTATTTTCTTCCCTCACACACACACACACACACACACACACACACACACACACACACACACACACACACACACACACACACACACACACACACACACACACACACACACACACACACACACACACAACACACACACACACACACACACACACACACACACACACACACACACACACACACACACACACACACACACACACACACACACACACACACACACACACACACACACACACATTCTTGCGCACACACACACACATGCACACACTCACACACATTTACATACCTACATACATACATACAGTACATTTTGCAATTCCACTGGTTATTGACCTGGCTACCTAACAGGAGCTCTAGTGGCTTTGTGAGGTGAACTGCTCCATCAGTTATGGTTGTTAAAAAGCCACATCGTAAAACATTAAAGACTTCCAGGAAACTGACCAAGTGTAACAACTCTCCTTTGTTTTGATTGGCTGAAAATAAATGCATGACGTGTATAATTCATGCACTACTGAAGCATTTAAGGGCTCTGTTGCATGAATATTACCAGACTGGTGTTTAAACAGTATTTGTTTCCAGTCAAATCATTTGTGCATTCGATTTGAGCCTATAACTGCAGTGCCAGGTGGGGAGGGTTTGGACTTTTGGGACTATTCCATTGTTTCCATTTCACCAGGCTAGCTCAATCAAGTGCAGTTAAAGAAATCAAAGAATATTTGAACCCATGTCTAGAGTATGTCAATGGAGCTTAGGACACCCTTGTAGATCTCTCAATTCCTCCCTCCATCCTTCCACCTTCCCCTGTTCATTATCCATCATTACATCTCCTCTTCCCAAACCCAAAGGCCCCAAAGGGAGGCTTGTAACAGAACCCCAGTGACTGCTGTAAGGTCTTTTATTCTCTTCACACCCTGGTATAGCAGCTTAAGATGTATTGGTTACCATACACACCTCCACCCATATACTATGTCGGTCAACTTGAACAGTGTGTGTGTGTGTGTGTGTGTGTGTGTGTGTGTGTGTGTGTGTGTGTGTGTGTGTGTGTGTGTGTGTGTGTGTGTGCGTGTGCGTGTGCGTGTGCGTGCGCGTGCGCGTGTGTGTGTGTGTTGACAATAAAGGACATACCATATGTAAAACAGGAGAGGAGTGATTTTATCACAGAGTCAAGACAGTATTTCATCTCCCCTGGATATGACATCACAATAGGACCATTAGATCAGGAGACGGAAAAGCAGATTGATTAGAAAACAGGAGAAAGAAGAGGTAGGATATAGATGGAGGGATTACCAGGAAGAGAGGGAGTGGCAGCGAGGACAGAGGAACAGGAGAAAGAAGAGGTAGGATATAGATGGAGGGATTACCAGGAAGAGAGGGAGTGGCAGCGAGGACAGAGGAACAGGAGAAAGAAGAGGTAGGATATAGATGGAGGGATTACCAGGAAGAGAGGGAGTGGCAACGAGGACAGAGGAACAGGAGAAAGAAGAGGTAGGATATAGATGGAGGGATTACCAGGAAGAGAGGGAGTGGCAACGAGGACAGAGGAACAGGAGAAAGAAGAGGTAGGATATAGATGGAGGGATTACCAGGAAGAGAGGGAGTGGCAGCGAGGACAGAGGAACAGGAGAAAGAAGAGGTAGGATATAGATGGAGGGATTACCAGGAAGAGAGGGAGTGGCAGCGAGGACAGAGGAACAGGAGAACACGTGCTGCTCTTCACTGCACAACAAGTGTTCATTTGGACAGGGAATGGCCCAACAGCTGCAATGGAATCTCTGACATATCTAGCCATCCCCACACTGTGAATAAGCCCCTTTCAGCCCTCTGTGGTATTTGTGCTATGCTGTGTTATTGGGTTGTCCACCCCGTGCCAGAATGTCATCATAGAGGTCAGCGCAGTGACCACAAACCCTGCCCATCATCAGAATGCCTGGTGTGGTCAGGGAGAAGCACTTTACAGCTGCTGCTGTCTACAGGCTGCACACTTATTCCTCTTCTAGAAAGAGAGAGAGGGGGAAGAGAGAGAGGGGGGAGAGAGAGAGAGAAAGAGAGAGGGGGAAGAGAGAGAGAGAAAGAGAGAGGGGGAAGAGAGAGGGGGGGGAGAGAGAGAGAGAGAGAAAGAGAGAGAGCGAGAGAGAGTGAGAGGGCGGGTAGTGTACATGATGAGTAAGAGAGAGTGTGAGAGAACGGAGAGAGAATCAAGGGAATCAGGAGCTCCGTCTTTAAACCAGAAAACACAAGGAGGAGCCAGTGTGTAGGAGACCATAAAACATCCCATTTGGGTTCAGATATTTGTTCCCCTCGGTCAAGCACAATAGGACATTCTGGATGGATGGGTGAACCTGGGGGAGACCCCTGCTGGGTGTGGGGTTTTGGCGGGGACAGATTGAAACATGGGAATGAACAAGGCAGAGACAGAGTTTAGAGTTAAACCAGTAGTGACTGGATCTTTCCCCACCTGGGACACAGCAGACGTGTTCCCAACTCCAGCTGGGCCAGATGTGTGTGGGCGTGTGTGGACCATCTGTGCTGTACTGTGTGTGTGTGTGTGTGTGTGTGTGTGTGTGTGTGTGTGTGTGTGTGTGTGTGTGTGTGTGTGTGTGTGTGTGTGTGTGTGTGTGTGTGTGTGTGTGTGTGATAATACACAACATGTATTTCACTGCGTTCACACATACCTTAAACAATGTTCAATGAAACAGTATTATAGTTTGATCATTGTTGTAGACAGTTCCTGGTACAGGCCTTTCAGGTCTGCTCTGTCAATGATAATAGGCACCAAAACAACCAGAGCTTGTAATAACATGGCTGTGGAGGCAACAGCAGCAAAACAGCCAGAGCTTGTAATAACATGGCTGTGGAGGCAACAGCAGCAAAACATCCAAATGGCTTTTAACTTTGGTTTCTTATATGCATCATATTAAATGCAGACTATGTTTTGTATTTGAAGCAGGGTTCAGGGCTTTTAGAGCATGTTACGATAATAGTCTGACATGAAAGAAAACAGCATTACCTATGTTAGATTTCCATGCAACACTGAGGTAAATTCAGCTATTTATTTCATGGTGGAAGTGGTAAAACATCTTTAGTTAGTTCTTCAGGAGACACCATTATTTTGGAAAGTGTTATGACTGGAGAATGGTCACAAATATTCAATCATGTGCCACATATTTTTCAGAAAACAGCTTCGTAAAATATATATATTTTTTAAGTCACTTTGATCCCATGAGTGACCAATTATTGAGTATTTTAAGAAGACAGGCGAACGGCAATGGCCAGATCTGCTGTGGAAGGAACAGAGACACACTGAAATAAATGTCCCGGACACTGTCCTCATATAGAATAAATAAATGTCCCTGACACTGTCCTCATATAGAATAAATAAATGTCCCTGACACTGTCCTCATATAGAATAAATAAATGTCCCTGACACTGTCCTCATATAGAATAAATAAATGTCCCTGACACTGTCCTCATATAGAATAAATAAATGTCCCGGACACTGTCCTCATATAGAATAAATAAATGTCCCGGACACTGTCCTCATATAGAATAAATAAATGTCCCGGACACTGTCCTCATATAGAATAAATAAATGTCCCTGACACTGTCCTCATATAGAATAAATAAATGTCCCTGACACTGTCCTCATATAGAATAAATAAATGTCCCTGACACTGTCCTCATATAGAATAAATAAATGTCCCTGACACTGTCCTCATATAGAATAAATAAATGTCCCTGACACTGTCCTCATATAGAATAAATAAATGTCCCTGACACTGTCCTCATATAGAATAAATAAATGTCCCTGACACTGTTCTCATATAGAAATCCTATTAGTGGCTTGTTACCCTTCGTCAGTCTTCAAACCATCTGAACTTCTTCATCTGACTGTTGTAGAACAAATGGAAATCTTTCATTTATTTCTTTACCTCCCAACAACAGTTGTGAGTGCTAAGAAGAGCCTGATGGAAAATAAGACTGGAAGCTAAGCAACACACTGGACAGTAAAGACAGAGGATCACAATATAAAAGGTGAAACCTGAGGAGACATAATAAAACCACACACAGCGATGACACCCCAGATTAAATGTGTGAGGTCCATTTCCCACAGTAAAGGTTCAGGCCAACTTCAACAGAAAGGGCTGTTCTGTGCTGCACTGCGCTGCGCACCAAGCAAAGAAAGAGCTTCTGAATAGACTTATTGGCCAACCTTCATGGATATAACAAGGCTGGAGCTGAGGCACAAAAGATGGTGGAAAACAAGCCGATCAATTAATGCGCTCCTCCGCTCACATCCATTGACAGGGAGAAATGCTTTCAGATCCAGTGTAGGTCTGAAGCTCTGTGGGTCCCTGAGTGCTGTGTGTGTGTGTGTGTGTGTGTGTGTGTGTGTGTGTGTGTGTGTGTGTGTGTGTGTGTGTGTGTGTGTGTGTGTGTGTGTGTGTGTGTGTGTGTGTGTGTGTGTGTGTGTGTGTGTGTGTGTGTGTGTGTGTGTGTGTGTGTGCTGAAAAGCCTGCTATTGAAGGAGCACATTCAAGGGAGCGCAGTGCTCTTTAAATACCAATGAAAATAAAGACAGGGAAATTGTAGGCACTCCAAAGCAACAGGGGAACAAACCAACGGAGCGAGACAGAGGGAGAGAAAACCCAACACTGCCAGCTCTCCACTCTAATATATGATGCCTGTAAATTCTCTACTTAATGTTCTTTGGGCTCCACTTTTATGGGTCGCGACAATGACGGTGAGTGACTTAGCTGATAAAACCACTATGTTAATCAAAACAGCAAACTGTAGTGAGACAGTCTGGATCAACCTGAAGCTGTATCACACACACACACACACACACACACACACACACACACACACACACACACACACACACACACACACACACACACACACACACACACACATTCTTGCGCACACACACACACACATGCACACACTCACACACATTTACATACATACACACAGACACACATACACACATAAACACACACACACACACACACGCACACACACACACACACACACATTATTGCGCACACACACACACATGCACACACTCACACACATTTACATACATACATACATACACACAGACACACATACACACATAAACACACACACACACACACACACACACATTCTTGCGCACACACACACACATGCACACACTCACACACATTTACATACATACATACATACATACACACATACACACAGACACACATACACACATAAACACACACACATACACACACATACTGTACATACACACACACACACACACACAGTCACACACACACATACATACATACATACATACATACATACATACATACATACATACATACATACATACATACATACATACATACATGTCTGTATAGTGGACCTGTCTGTATAGTGGACCAGACACTGACCTGTCTGTATAGTGGACCAGACACTGCCCTGACCTGTCTGTATAGTGGACCAGACACTGCCCTGACCTGTCTGTATAGTGGACCAGACACTGCCCTGACCTGTCTGTATAGTGGACCAGACACTGACCTGTCTGTATAGTGGACCAGACACTGACCTGTCTGTATAGTGGACCAGACACTGACCTGACCTGTCTGTATAGTGGACCGGACACTGACCTGACCTGTCTGTATAGTGGACCAGACACTGCCCTGACCTGTCTGTATAGTGGACCAGACACTGCCCTGACCTGTCTGTATAGTGGACCAGACACTGCCCTGACCTGTCTGTATAGTGGACCAGACACTGACCTGTCTGTATAGTGGACCAGACACTGACCTGTCTGTATAGTGGACCAGACACTGCCCTGACCTGTCTGTATAGTGGACCAGACACTGACCTGTCTGTATAGTGGACCAGACACTGCCCTGACCTGTCTGTATAGTGGACCGGACACTGACCTGACCTGTCTGTATAGTGGACCAGACACTGCCCTGTCCTGTCTGTATAGTGGACCAGACACTGACCTGACCTGTCTGTATAGTGGACCGGACACTGACCTGTCTGTATAGTGGACCAGACACTGACCTGACCTGTCTGTATAGTGGACCAGACACTGACCTGTCTGTATAGTGGACAAGACACTGCCCTGTCTGTATAGTGGACCGGACACTGACCTGTCTGTATAGTGGACCGGACACTGCCCTGACCTGTCTGTATAGTGGACCAGACACTGACCTGTCTGTATAGTGGACCGGACACTGCCCTGACCTGTCTGTATAGTGGACCGGACACTGACCTGTCTGTATAGTGGACCAGACACTGACCTGTCTGTATAGTGGACCAGACACTGACCTGTCTGTATAGTGGACCGGACACTGACCTGTCTGTATAGTGGACCAGACACTGACCTGTCTGTATAGTGGACCGGACACTGCCCTGACCTGTCTGTATAGTGGACCGGACACTGCCCTGACCTGTCTGTATAGTGGACCGGACACTGACCTGTCTGTATAGTGGACCAGACACTGCCCTGACCTGTCTGTATAGTGGACCGGACACTGCCCTGACCTGTCTGTATAGTGGACCGGACACTGACCTGTCTGTATAGTGGACCAGACACTGACCTGACCTGTCTGTATAGTGGACCAGACACTGACCTGTCTGTATAGTGGACAAGACACTGCCCTGACCTGTCTGTATAGTGGACCAGACACTGCCCTGACCTGTCTGTATAGTGGACCAGACACTGACCTGTCTGCATAGTGGACAAGACACTGACCTGTCTGCATAGTGGACCAGACACTGCCCTGACCTGTCTGCATAGTGGACCAGACACTTCCCTGACCTGTCTGTATAGTGGACCAAACACTGCCCTGCCCTGTCTGTATAGTGGATCAGACACTGACCTGTCTGCATAGTGGACCAGACACTGCCCTGACCTGTCTGTATAGTGGACCAGACACTGCCCTGACCTGTCTGTATAGTGGACCAGACACTGCCCTGACCTGTCTGTATAGTGGACCAGACACTGACCTGACCTGTCTGTAGAGTGGACCAGACACTGACCTTTCTGCATAGTGGACCAGACACTGACCTGTCTGTATAGTGGACCAGACACTGACCTGTCTGTATAGTGGACCAGACACTGACCTGTCTGTATAGTGGACCAGACACTGCACTGACCTGTCTGTATAGTGGACCAGACACTGACCTGACCTGTCTGTATAGTGGACCAGACACTGACCTGACCTGTCTGTATAGTGGACCAGACACTGACCTGACCTGTCTGTATAGTGGACCAGACACTGACCTGACCTGTCTGTATAGTGGACCAGACACTGACCTGTCTGTATAGTGGACCAGACACTGACCTGACCTGTCTGTATAGTGGACCAGACACTGACCTGTCTGTATAGTGGACCAGACACTGCCCTGTCCTGTCTGTATAGTGGACCAGACACTGCCCTGACCTGTCTGCATAGTGGACCAGACACTGACCTGTCTGCATAGTGGACCAGACACTGCCCTGACCTGTCTGTATAGTGGACCAGACACTGACCTGTCTGTATAGTGGACCAGACACTGACCTGTCTGTATAGTGAACCAGACACTGCCCTGACCTGTCTGTATAGTGGACCAGACACTGCCCTGACCTGTCTGTATAGTGGACCAGACACTGCCCTGACCTATCTGCATAGTGGACCAGACACTGCCCTGACCTGTCTGTATAGTGGACCAGACACTGCCCTGACCTGTCTGTATAGTGGACCAGACACTGCACTGACCTGTCTGCATAGTGGACCAGACACTGCCCTGACCTGTCTGTATAGTGGACCAGACACTGACCTGTCTGTATAGTGGACCAGACACTGCCCTGACCTGTCTGCATAGTGGACCAGACACTGACCTGACCTGTCTGTATAGTGGACCAGACACTGCCCTGACCTGTCTGTATAGTGGACCAGACACTGACCTGTCTGTATAGTGGACCAGACACTGACCTGACCTGTCTGTATAGTGCACCAGACACTGCCCTGACCTGTCTGTATAGTGGACCAGACACTGCCCTGACCTGTCTGTATAGTGGACCAGACACTGACCTGACCTGTCTGTATAGTGGACCAGACACTGACCTGACCTGTCTGTATAGTGGACCAGACACTGACCTGACCTGTCTGTATAGTGGACCAGACACTGACCTGTCTGTATAGTGGACCAGACACTGACCTGACCTGTCTGTATAGTGGACCAGACACTGACCTGTCTGTATAGTGGACCAGACACTGACCTGACCTGTCTGTATAGTGGACCAGACACTGACCTGTCTGTATAGTGGACCAGACACTGACCTGACCTGTCTGTATAGTGGACCAGACACTGACCTGACCTGTCTGTATAGTGGACCAGACACTGACCTGTCTGTATAGTGGACCAGACACTGCCCTGACCTGTCTGTATAGTGGACCAGACACTGACCTGACCTGTCTGCATAGTGGACCAGACACTGCCCTGACCTGTCTGTATAGTGGACCAGACACTGACCTGACCTGTCTGTATAGTGGACCAGACACTGACCTGTCTGCATAGTGGGTCAGACGCTGCCCTGACCTGTCTGTATAGTGGACCAGACACTGACCTGTCTGTATAGTGGACCAGACACTGACCTGTCTGTATAGTGAACCAGACACTGCCCTGACCTGTCTGTATAGTGGACCAGACACTGCCCTGACCTGTCTGTATAGTGGACCAGACACTGCCCTGACCTATCTGCATAGTGGACCAGACACTGCCCTGACCTGTCTGTATAGTGGACCAGACACTGCCCTGACCTGTCTGTATAGTGGACCAGACAATGCACTGACCTGTCTGCATAGTGGACCAGACACTGCCCTGACCTGTCTGTATAGTGGACCAGACACTGACCTGTCTGTATAGTGGACCAGACACTGCCCTGACCTGTCTGCATAGTGGACCAGACACTGACCTGACCTGTCTGTATAGTGGACCAGACACTGCCCTGACCTGTCTGTATAGTGGACCAGACACTGACCTGTCTGTATAGTGGACCAGACACTGACCTGACCTGTCTGTATAGTGCACCAGACACTGCCCTGACCTGTCTGTATAGTGGACCAGACACTGCCCTGACCTGTCTGTATAGTGGACCAGACACTGACCTGACCTGTCTGTATAGTGGACCAGACACTGACCTGACCTGTCTGTATAGTGGACCAGACACTGACCTGACCTGTCTGTATAGTGGACCAGACACTGACCTGTCTGTATAGTGGACCAGACACTGACCTGACCTGTCTGTATAGTGGACCAGACACTGACCTGTCTGTATAGTGGACCAGACACTGACCTGACCTGTCTGTATAGTGGACCAGACACTGACCTGTCTGTATAGTGGACCAGACACTGACCTGACCTGTCTGTATAGTGGACCAGACACTGACCTGACCTGTCTGTATAGTGGACCAGACACTGACCTGTCTGTATAGTGGACCAGACACTGCCCTGACCTGTCTGTATAGTGGACCAGACACTGACCTGACCTGTCTGTATAGTGGACCAGACACTGCCCTGACCTGTCTGCATGGTGGACCAGACACTGCCCTGACCTGTCTGCATAGTGAACCAGACACTGACCTGTCTGTATAGTGGACCAGACACTGACCTGACCTGTCTGCATAGTGGACCAGACACTGACCTGTCTGTATAGTGGACCAGACACTGACCTGACCTGTCTGCATAGTGGACCAGACACTGACCTGTCTGTATAGTGGACCAGACACTGACCTGTCTGTATAGTGGACCAGACACTGCCCTGACCTGTCTGTATAGTGTACCAGACACTGACCTGTCTGTATAGTGGACCAGACACTGACCTGTCTGTATAGTGGACCAGACACTGACCTGTCTGTATAGTGGACCAGACACTGCACTGACCTGTCTGCATAGTGGACCAGACACTGACCTGACCTGTCTGTATAGTGGACCAGACACTGCCCTGACCTGTCTGTATAGTGGACCAGACACTGACCTGACCTGTCTGTATAGTGGACCAGACACTGCCCTGACCTGTCTGTATAGTGGACCAGACACTGCCCTGACCTGTCTGTATAGTGGACCAGACACTGACCTGACCTGTCTGTATAGTGGACCAGACACTGACCTGTCTGTATAGTGGACCAGACACTGCACTGACCTGTCTGCATAGTGGACCAGACACTGACCTGACCTGTCTGTATAGTGGACCAGACACTGCCCTGACCTGTCTGTATAGTGGACCAGACACTGACCTGACCTGTCTGTATAGTGGACCAGACACTGCCCTGACCTGTCTGTATAGTGGACCAGACACTGCCCTGACCTGTCTGTATAGTGGACCAGACACTGCCCTGACCTGCCTGTATAGTGGACCAGACACTGCCCTGACCTGTCTGTATAGTGGACCAGACACTGACATGTCTGTATAGTGGACCAGACACTGACCTGTCTGTATAGTGGACCAGACACTGCCCTGACCTGTCTGTATAGTGGACCAGACACTGCCCTGACCTGTCTGTATAGTGGACTAGACACTGCCCTGACCTGTCTGTATAGTGGACCAGACACTGCCCTGACCTGTCTGTATAGTGGACCAGACACTGACCTGTCTGTATAGTGGACCAGACACTGACCTGTCTGTATAGTGAACCAGACACTGCCCTGACCTGTCTGTATAGTGGACCAGACACTGCCCTGACCTGTCTGTATAGTGGACTAGACACTGCCCTGACCTATCTGCATAGTGGACCAGACACTGCCCTGACCTGTCTGTATAGTGGACCAGACACTGCCCTGACCTGTCTGTATAGTGGACCAGACACTGCACTGACCTGTGTGCATAGTGGACCAGACACTGCCCTGACCTGTCTGTATAGTGGACCAGACACTGACCTGTCTGTATAGTGGACCAGACACTGCCCTGACCTGTCTGCATAGTGGACCAGACACTGACCTGACCTGTCTGTATAGTGGACCAGACACTGCCCTGACCTGTCTGTATAGTGGACCAGACACTGACCTGTCTGTATAGTGGACCAGACACTGACCTGACCTGTCTGTATAGTGGACCAGACACTGCCCTGACCTGTCTGTATAGTGGACCAGACACTGCCCTGACCTGTCTGTATAGTGGACCAGACACTGACCTGACCTGTCTGTATAGTGGACCAGACACTGCCCTGACCTGTCTGTATAGTGGACCAGACACTGACCTGACCTGTCTGTATAGTGGACCAGACACTGACCTGTCTGTATAGTGGACCAGACACTGACCTGACCTGTCTGTATAGTGGACCAGACACTGACCTGTCTGTATAGTGGACCAGACACTGACCTGACCTGTCTGTATAGTGGACCAGACACTGACCTGTCTGTATAGTGGACCAGACACTGACCTGACCTGTCTGTATAGTGGACCAGACACTGACCTGACCTGTCTGTATAGTGGACCAGACACTGACCTGTCTGTATAGTGGACCAGACACTGCCCTGACCTGTCTGTATAGTGGACCAGACACTGACCTGACCTGTCTGTATAGTGGACCAGACACTGCCCTGACCTGTCTGCATGGTGGACCAGACACTGCCCTGACCTGTCTGCATAGTGAACCAGACACTGACCTGTCTGTATAGTGGACCAGACACTGACCTGACCTGTCTGCATAGTGGACCAGACACTGACCTGTCTGTATAGTGGACCAGACACTGACCTGACCTGTCTGCATAGTGGACCAGACACTGACCTGTCTGTATAGTGGACCAGACACTGACCTGTCTGTATAGTGGACCAGACACTGCCCTGACCTGTCTGTATAGTGGACCAGACACTGACCTGTCTGTATAGTGGACCAGACACTGACCTGACCTGTCTGTATAGTGGACCAGACACTGACCTGTCTGTATAGTGGACCAGACACTGCACTGACCTGTCTGCATAGTGGACCAGACACTGACCTGACCTGTCTGTATAGTGGACCAGACACTGC
This sequence comes from Salvelinus fontinalis, assembly GCF_029448725.1. Classification (NCBI taxonomy): domain Eukaryota; kingdom Metazoa; phylum Chordata; class Actinopteri; order Salmoniformes; family Salmonidae; genus Salvelinus; species Salvelinus fontinalis. Next base: position 36,407,589 of record NC_074698.1, on the reverse strand, counting down.
CCTGACCTGTCTGTATAGTGGACAAGACACTGACCTGACCTGTCTGTATAGTGGACCAGACACTGCCCTGACCTGTCTGTATAGTGGACCAGACACTGCCCTGACCTGTCTGTATAGTGGACCAGACACTGACCTGTCTGTATAGTGGACCAGACACTGACCTGACCTGTCTGTATAGTGGACCAGACACTGACCTGTCTGTATAGTGGACCAGACACTGCACTGACCTGTCTGCATAGTGGACCAGACACTGACCTGACCTGTCTGTATAGTGGACCAGACACTGCCCTGACCTGTCTGTATAGTGGACCAGACACTGACCTGACCTGTCTGTATAGTGGACCAGACACTGCCCTGACCTGTCTGTATAGTGGACCAGACACTGCCCTGACCTGTCTGTATAGTGGACCAGACACTGCCCTGACCTGCCTGTATAGTGGACCAGACACTGCCCTGACCTGTCTGTATAGTGGACCAGACACTGACCTGTCTGTATAGTGGACCAGACACTGCACTGACCTGTCTGCATAGTGGACCAGACACTGACCTGACCTGTCTGTATAGTGGACCAGACACTGCCCTGACCTGTCTGTATAGTGGACCAGACACTGACCTGACCTGTCTGTATAGTGGACCAGACACTGCCCTGACCTGTCTGTATAGTGGACCAGACACTGCCCTGACCTGTCTGTATAGTGGACCAGACACTGCCCTGACCTGCCTGTATAGTGGACCAGACACTGCCCTGACCTGTCTGTATAGTGGACCAGACACTGACCTGTCTGTATAGTGGACCAGACACTGACCTGTCTGTATAGTGGACCAGACACTGCCCTGACCTGTCTGTATAGTGGACCAGACACTGCCCTGACCTGTCTGTATAGTGGACCAGACACTGCCCTGACCTGTCTGTATAGTGGACCAGACACTGCCCTGACCTGTCTGTATAGTGGACCAGACACTGCCCTGACCTGTCTGTATAGTGGACCAGACACTGCCCTGACCTGTCTGTATAGTGGACCAGACACTTCCCTGACCTGTCTGTATAGTGGACCAGACACTGACCTGTCTGTATAGTGGACCAGACACTGCCCTGACCTGTCTGTATAGTGGACCAGACACTGCCCTGACCTGTCTGTATAGTGGACCAGACACTGACCTGACCTGTCTGTATAGTGGACCAGACACTGACCTGTCTGTATAGTGGACCAGACACTGCACTGACCTGTCTGCATAGTGGACCAGACACTGACCTGACCTGTCTGTATAGTGGACCAGACACTGCCCTGACCTGTCTGTATAGTGGACCAGACACTGACCTGACCTGTCTGTATAGTGGACCAGACACTGCCCTGACCTGTCTGTATAGTGGACCAGACACTGCCCTGACCTGTCTGTATAGTGGACCAGACACTGCCCTGACCTGCCTGTATAGTGGACCAGACACTGCCCTGACCTGTCTGTATAGTGGACCAGACACTGACATGTCTGTATAGTGGACCAGACACTGACCTGTCTGTATAGTGGACCAGACACTGCCCTGACCTGTCTGTATAGTGGACCAGACACTGCCCTGACCTGTCTGTATAGTGGACTAGACACTGCCCTGACCTGTCTGTATAGTGGACCAGACACTGCCCTGACCTGTCTGTATAGTGGACCAGACACTGACCTGTCTGTATAGTGGACCAGACACTGACCTGTCTGTATAGTGAACCAGACACTGCCCTGACCTGTCTGTATAGTGGACCAGACACTGCCCTGACCTGTCTGTATAGTGGACTAGACACTGCCCTGACCTATCTGCATAGTGGACCAGACACTGCCCTGACCTGTCTGTATAGTGGACCAGACACTGCCCTGACCTGTCTGTATAGTGGACCAGACACTGCACTGACCTGTGTGCATAGTGGACCAGACACTGCCCTGACCTGTCTGTATAGTGGACCAGACACTGACCTGTCTGTATAGTGGACCAGACACTGCCCTGACCTGTCTGCATAGTGGACCAGACACTGACCTGACCTGTCTGTATAGTGGACCAGACACTGCCCTGACCTGTCTGTATAGTGGACCAGACACTGACCTGTCTGTATAGTGGACCAGACACTGACCTGACCTGTCTGTATAGTGGACCAGACACTGCCCTGACCTGTCTGTATAGTGGACCAGACACTGCCCTGACCTGTCTGTATAGTGGACCAGACACTGACCTGACCTGTCTGTATAGTGGACCAGACACTGCCCTGACCTGTCTGTATAGTGGACCAGACACTGACCTGACCTGTCTGTATAGTGGACCAGACACTGACCTGTCTGTATAGTGGACCAGACACTGACCTGACCTGTCTGTATAGTGGACCAGACACTGACCTGTCTGTATAGTGGACCAGACACTGACCTGACCTGTCTGTATAGTGGACCAGACACTGACCTGTCTGTATAGTGGACCAGACACTGACCTGACCTGTCTGTATAGTGGACCAGACACTGACCTGACCTGTCTGTATAGTGGACCAGACACTGACCTGTCTGTATAGTGGACCAGACACTGCCCTGACCTGTCTGTATAGTGGACCAGACACTGACCTGACCTGTCTGTATAGTGGACCAGACACTGCCCTGACCTGTCTGCATGGTGGACCAGACACTGCCCTGACCTGTCTGCATAGTGAACCAGACACTGACCTGTCTGTATAGTGGACCAGACACTGACCTGACCTGTCTGCATAGTGGACCAGACACTGACCTGTCTGTATAGTGGACCAGACACTGACCTGACCTGTCTGCATAGTGGACCAGACACTGACCTGTCTGTATAGTGGACCAGACACTGACCTGTCTGTATAGTGGACCAGACACTGCCCTGACCTGTCTGTATAGTGGACCAGACACTGACCTGTCTGTATAGTGGACCAGACACTGACCTGACCTGTCTGTATAGTGGACCAGACACTGACCTGTCTGTATAGTGGACCAGACACTGCACTGACCTGTCTGCATAGTGGACCAGACACTGACCTGACCTGTCTGTATAGTGGACCAGACACTGCCCTGACCTGTCTGTATAGTGGACAAGACACTGACCTGACCTGTCTGTATAGTGGACCAGACACTGCCCTGACCTGTCTGTATAGTGGACCAGACACTGCCCTGACCTGTCTGTATAGTGGACCAGACACTGACCTGTCTGTATAGTGGACCAGACACTGACCTGACCTGTCTGTATAGTGGACCAGACACTGACCTGTCTGTATAGTGGACCAGACACTGCACTGACCTGTCTGCATAGTGGACCAGACACTGACCTGACCTGTCTGTATAGTGGACCAGACACTGCCCTGACCTGTCTGTATAGTGGACCAGACACTGACCTGACCTGTCTGTATAGTGGACCAGACACTGCCCTGACCTGTCTGTATAGTGGACCAGACACTGCCCTGACCTGTCTGTATAGTGGACCAGACACTGCCCTGACCTGCCTGTATAGTGGACCAGACACTGCCCTGACCTGTCTGTATAGTGGACCAGACACTGACCTGTCTGTATAGTGGACCAGACACTGCACTGACCTGTCTGCATAGTGGACCAGACACTGACCTGACCTGTCTGTATAGTGGACCAGACACTGCCCTGACCTGTCTGTATAGTGGACCAGACACTGACCTGACCTGTCTGTATAGTGGACCAGACACTGCCCTGACCTGTCTGTATAGTGGACCAGACACTGCCCTGACCTGTCTGTATAGTGGACCAGACACTGCCCTGACCTGCCTGTATAGTGGACCAGACACTGCCCTGACCTGTCTGTATAGTGGACCAGACACTGACCTGTCTGTATAGTGGACCAGACACTGACCTGTCTGTATAGTGGACCAGACACTGCCCTGACCTGTCTGTATAGTGGACCAGACACTGCCCTGACCTGTCTGTA
>NC_074698.1:36346155-36398655 GCF_029448725.1 Salvelinus fontinalis | reverse complement strand
TTTTCTCCGTGTTTTCTCCACATTATAGGAATGTTTTCTCCATGTTTTCTCCACATTATAGGAATGTTTTCTCCATGTTTTCTACACATTATAGGAATGTTTTCTCCACATTACAGTAATGTTTTCTCCATGTTTTCTACACATTATAGGAATGTTTTCTCCATGTTTTCTCCACATTATAGGAATGTTTTCTCCATGTTTTCTACACATTATAGGAATGTTTTCTCCATGTTTTCTACACATTATAGGAATGTTTTCTCCATGTTTTCTACACATTATAGGAATGTTTTCTCCACATTATAGGAATGTTTTCTCCATGTTTTCTCCACATTATAGGAATGTTTTCTCCACATTATAGGAATGTTTTCTCCATGTTTTCTCCACATTATAGGAATGTTTTCTCCATGTTTTCTACACATTATAGGAATGTTTTCTCCATGTTTTCTACACATTATAGGAATGTTTTCTCCACATTATAGGACATTTTTCTCCATGTTTTCTCCACATTATAGGAATGTTTTCTCCACATTATAGGATTTTTTTCTCCATGTTTTCTACACATTATAGGAATGTTTTCTCCATGTTTTCTCCACATTATAGGAATGTTTTTTCCATGTTTTCTCCACATTATAGGAATGTTTTCTCTATGTTTTATCCACATTATAGGAGCACTTCTGGTGTTCATGTTCAGCCTCGACTGTGCAATTGTCATTGGCGTTAAATGCTTTTACGGCATTCCTCTCTTTCCGCTCTTCTATAAGGCTTCTTCAACGGCTGTTGTCGTTGCACTGTAAAACGAGCCAATAAATAACCCCAGAGCTCTGCTGAGCCCTGAAGGCTTCTATCTTCTGTTGATCTTGGAGGAGGTCAGACCTGAAGATTAGCCTCCCTTTTGGGAAAATCAGCGGGAATTCAGTCTTCTAAGCTTGGCCTCGGCTTTTGTTTAAGTGTCAGAAAACAAAGGACCTTTACATCATGGAATGAGAGAGAGAGAGAGAGAGAGAGCGCGAGAGAGAGAGAGAGAGAGAGAGAGAGAGAGAGAGAGAGAGAGAGAGAGAGAGAGAGAGAGAGAGAGAGAGAGAGAGAGAGAGAGACATTGAACAGATCACTTGAGTGACTACTGACAGACATGATAAATGTGTTTAATATCTACAGTGTGCTGTGTTAGCTTTCTGCAGGATTTGTTGTTGTTAAGATATGGTTCTTATTATGGTCTCCCACACCATGCTGGAGTCTAGACCGTCACACCGTGCTGGAGTCTAGACCGTCACACCGTGCTGGAGTCTAGACCGTCACACCGTGCTGGAGTCTAGACCGTCACACGGTGCTGGAGTCTAGACCGTCACACCGTGCTGGAGTCTAGACCGTCACACCATGCTGGAGTCTAGACCGTCACACCATGCTGGAGTCTAGACCGTCACACCGTGCTGGAGTCTAGACCGTCACACCGTGCTGGAGTCTAGACCGTCACACCGTGCTGGACAGAGTCTAGACCATCACACCATGCTGGAGTCTAGACCGTCACACCATGCTGGAGTCTAGACCGTCACACCATGCTGGAGTCTAGACCGTCACACCATGCTGGAGTCTAGACCGTCACACCGTGCTGGAGTCTAGACCGTCACACCGTGCTGGAGTCTAGACCGTCACACCGTGCTGGAGTCTAGACCGTCACACGGTGCTGGAGTCTAGACAGTCACACCGTGCTGGAGTCTAGACCGTCACACCGTGCTGGAGTCTAGACCGTCACACCATGCTGGAGTCTAGACCGTCACACCATGCTGGAGTCTAGACCGTCACACCGTGCTGGACAGAGTCTAGACCATCACACCATGCTGGAGTCTAGACCGTCACACCATGCTGGAGTCTAGACCGTCACACCATGCTGGAGTCTAGACCGTCACACCATGCTGGAGTCTAGACCGTCACACCATGCTGGAGTCTAGACCATCACACCATGCTGGAGTCTAGACCGTCACACCGTGCTGGAGTCTAGACCGTCACACCGTGCTGGACAGAGTCTAGACCATCACACCATGCTGGAGTCTAGACCGTCACACCATGCTGGAGTCTAGACCGTCACACCGTGCTGGAGTCTAGACCGTCACATGGTGCTGGAGTCTAGACCGTCACATGGTGCTGGAGTCTAGACCGTCACATGGTGCTGGAGTCTAGACCGTCACACCATGCTGGAGTCTAGACCGTCACACCGTGCTGGAGTCCAGACAGTCACACCATGCTGGACAGAGTCTAGACCATCACATGGTGCTGGAGTCTAGACCGTCACACCATGCTGGAGTCTAGACCGTCACACCGTGCTGGAGTCTAGACCGTCACACCATGCTGGAGTCTAGACCGTCACACCATGCTGGAGTCTAGACCGTCACACCATGCTGGAGTCTAGACCGTCACACCATGCTGGAGTCTAGACCGTCACACCGTACTGGAGTCTAGACCGTCACACCATGCTGGAGTCTAGACCGTCACACGGTGCTGGAGTCTAGACCGTCACACCATGCTGGAGTCTAGACCGTCACACTGTGCTGGAGTCTAGACCGTCACATGGTGCTGGAGTCTAGACCGTCACACCATGCTGGAGTCTAGACCGTCACACCGTGCTGGACAGAGTCTAGACCATCACACCATGCTGGAGTCTAGACCGTCACACCGTGCTGGAGTCTAGACCGTCACACCGTGCTGGAGTCTAGACCGTCACACCGTGCTGGAGTCTAGACCGTCACACCGTGCTGGAGTCTAGACCGTCACACCGTGCTGGAGTCTAGACCGTCACACCGTGCTGGAGTCTAGACCGTCACACCGTGCTGGAGTCTAGACCGTCACATGGTGCTGGAGTCTAGACCGTCACATGGTGCTGGAGTCTAGACCGTCACATGGTGCTGGAGTCTAGACCGTCACACCGTGCTGGAGTCTAGACCGTCACACCGTGCTGGAGTCTAGACCGTCACACCGTGCTGGAGTCTAGACCGTCACATGGTGCTGGAGTCTAGACCGTCACCCTGTGCTGGAGTCTAGACCGTCACACCATGCTGGAGTCTAGACCGTCACCCTGTGCTGGAGTCTAGACCGTCACACCATGCTGGAGTCTAGACCGTCACACCATGCTGGAGTCTAGACCGTCACACCATGCTGGAGTCTAGACCGTCACACCATGCTGGAGTCTAGACCGTCACACCATGCTGGAGTCTAGACCGTCACCCTGTGCTGGAGTCTAGACCGTCACCCTGTGCTGGAGTCTAGATCGTCACACCGTGCTGGAGTCTAGACCGTCACATGGTGCTGGAGTCTAGACCGTCACACCATGCTGGAGTCTAGACCGTCACACCATGCTGGAGTCTAGACCGTCACACTGTGCTGGAGTCTAGACCGTCACATGGTGCTGGAGTCTAGACCGTCACACCATGCTGGAGTCTAGACCGTCACACCGTGCTGGAGTCTAGACCGTCACACCGTGCTGGACAGAGTCTAGACCATCACACCATGCTGGAGTCTAGACCGTCACACCATGCTGGAGTCTAGACCGTCACACTGTGCTGGAGTCTAGACCGTCACACCATGCTGGAGTCTAGACCGTCACACCGTGCTGGAGTCTAGACCGTCACACCGTGCTGGAGTCTAGACCGTCACACCGTGCTGGAGTCTAGACCGTCACACCGTGCTGGAGTCTAGACCGTCACATGGTGCTGGAGTCTAGACCGTCACATGGTGCTGGAGTCTAGACCGTCACATGGTGCTGGAGTCTAGACCGTCACACCGTGCTGGAGTCTAGACCGTCACACCGTGCTGGAGTCTAGACCGTCACACCGTGCTGGAGTCTAGACCGTCACATGGTGCTGGAGTCTAGACCGTCACCCTGTGCTGGAGTCTAGACCGTCACACCATGCTGGAGTCTAGACCGTCACCCTGTGCTGGAGTCTAGACCGTCACACGGTGCTGGAGTCTAGACCGTCACACCATGCTGGAGTCTAGACCGTCACACCATGCTGGAGTCTAGACCGTCACATGCTGGACAGAGTCCAGACAGTCACACCATGCTGGACAGAGTCCAGACAGTCACACCAGGCAAGCCCTTAGCTCTAATTCGGGCATGCATTTGGGCCTGGCACAGGTTTTGTTAATTTGGCGATGAGCTCAGCTATTGATGGGGTTGGCGGCCCGTGGGTTCAATTACGGTAAAACAGGGAGATGGAGGAGATTACGAGCGGCTATTTAAGTGAGGGAATATCTCTTCCTGACAGCTATGGTCCAAATGCAACAAATTGCACCTCGGTGGCAGGCACTATTGGGTCTTGTTGTGAGAGGAGCCAGGCATTATGGGGTCTTGTTGTGAGAGGAGCCAGGCATTATGGGGTCTTGTTGTGAGAGGAGCCAGGCATTATGGGGTCTTGTTGTGAGAGTAGCCAGGCATTATGGGGTCTTGTTGTCAGAGGAGCCAGGCATGATGGGGTCTTGTTGTGAGAGGAGCCAGGCATTATGGGGTCTTGTTGTGAGAGGAGCCAGGCATTATGGGGTCTTGTTGTGAGAGGAGCCAGGCATTATGGGGTCTTGTTGTGAGAGGAGCCAGGCATTATTGGGTCTTGTTGTGAGAGGAGCCAGGCATTATGGGGTCTTGTTGTGAGAGGAGCCAACCATAGGACTCCTCTCCTGATGAAACATACCAGTGTGGCAGATCATCAGTGTGGCAGGTCATCAGTGTGGCAGGTCATCAGTGTGGCAGGTCATCAGTGTGGCAGGTCATCAGTGTGGCAGGTCATCAGTGTGGCAGATCATCAGTGTGGCTAGAGATACGATGGGAGGTGGTTGGAGCTGCAGTCTGGCTGCCGTCGTCGGGCGGACTGACTAATAGGCCTGAGTGCAGTCACTAAGAGCAGCACTGTTCCCATTCGCCTAATAGGCCCCTTTTAAACAGCAACCTATATACTGGTGCTGTGAGTTCATGTACTAGCCAGCCACTCATAAACATCCATTATACACACATCCTGTATAAACCACTACAGTTCTTCTGTATAAACCACTACAGTTCTGCTTGCCTAGAATAAGGACCGGCTCTCTGGAGTGGGGGTCTTGGTCCTGAAAATCACAAAACATTTAACATCAAACTATATGACACCAAGAATGCCTGAACATACACAGAGGATGAGATAAGCTGTCTGGTCGACCATTCAACCAGAGCACTGTGAAACAAAAAGGGCCACTATGCTTTTCTTCCCCCTTTGGGGTGAACTTTTATTGGGATTGATTAGCAGAGAGCCTGGACTGTGGGCTTTGCTCCGCTTGGAAAACAGTCTACTGTAGATTGTCTCTGTTGCATTTTGGTGAAATTGATTGGGGAGAGACCATAAAGTCACAGACACTGACACAAGCACACTGAGGCTCGGGCTGCTGGTAACTCAGCACTCAAGATTCGCTGGAGGGAGCATTACCCCTGAAGACACAGACAGTACACTATAGAACATGTGGGGGAGCATTTGCTTACTTTACTCTGCAATGATGGGGGGGGGGGGGGGGGGGGGGGTGACTGTCTTTGTCTGCCACTTAGGCAACATGTTAAGCCCAGAGCCTGTGAGAAAAAAAACTTGTATAAACCTAAAACCTGGCTGGTCCAGCACGTGGACTTCCTGACTGCACCCTGAGATAGTCCCATCACTCAACATGGTGCTGGTCTTCATGGTAGAGCTGTTTGTTGAGGAAAGGAGGGAGGGAGGGAGGGAGGGAGGGAGGGAGGGAGGGAGGGAGGGAGGGAGGGAGGCCTTAAACCTGACTTATTCTATATCACTTTACTCTCTTCTCTTCTACCTGCCATCATATTCCTCTGCATCCCCATTTTGGTTCGGTTCCAATGCCCTGCCATAAGCCACTGGTCACTGCTAACACCACTGGCTAGTGGGTCATATATTTTGGGGATGGGCAGCGGTGCAGGGGAGTGGGAAGACTTTGCCTTTTTGGTGTGTGTGTGTGTGTGTGTGTGTGTGTGTGTGTGTGTGTGTGTGTGTGTGTGTGTGTGTGTGTGTGTGTGTGTGTGTGTGTGTGTGTGTGTGTGTGTGTGTGTGTGTGTGTGTGTGTGTGTCTTGGGAGGGTAGAGCAGATGTTTGTGTTGGCCAGTATGGTAGATGGGAGACCCAGGGCTGTATATGCCAGCCCAATGACCATCTCATGCCAGCCAACAGATACAGCTGCCCAAACACATTTCACCCCGGTCTTGCATAGAGAGGGAGGGAGGGCGACTAGATAAACTCTCTGTCTCCCACCACCACAGTCAGTCGCAGCTCTACGTGGACAGACGATATGGGAGCCAGACCGTGAATCTCTCAACATGTCTAGAAGTCTTGCTAATGGAGGCCAAATCCTTCAGACTACAAAGAGAAATAATGACATTTCACCAACAAAACCATGGTAAAAACATTCCAATGAACTGTTTGGAGTTCAATTCCTTTGACTGATTTGGAGTTAGAGACGTTTTTGCAGAGACCAAAATGATAACAAGGAATTGGCCCTAACCCAGATTCTGCTGGCCATAGTAAACAATGTACGAATGTGTGCATATACATGGAACCCAGAACAAGGACAGTTCATTTGAACTACATCTTTCCCCTCTGCACGAATAATATAAGCCATTCATCACAGACACCCACCTTTATGTGCTGTGTGTGTGTCACAGGAGGTTGTTGGCGCCTTAATTAGGGAGGACAGGCTCATAATAATGGCTGGAGAGGAGTAGCTGGAATGGTATCAAATAACTGAAACACATGGTTTCCATGGTTTCCATGTTTGATGTCATTCCGTTCACTCCGTTCCAGACATTATTACGAGCCTGTCCTCCCCTCAGCATCCTCCACTAGCGTGTGTATGTGTGTGTGAACAGGGATTCTAGGCAAATATATGTAGTCGATTCAGTGCATTCTTATTAAAGTGCATCACAAACCAAGAATTCTCTGACACTCACAGAGTTGAAATCATTCATACAGGAAGTCTTTCCGTTCCAAGGTACTTGATTTAATTCTCAGAGTCTGTCACCACCTAGTGGTGATGAACATTAGTGCTGTTTAATAATCAATGTGTGAACAGGGATCAAGGGTGTAAGGTTTGTCTTTGACTAGACATTCCTCAGAGACGGCCAGGAAATAAACACTGTCTGGTCTAGCCTGCCTTGCTAAAGAAAGAGTCAAGGTTAACCGCACACACACTCACACACTCCTTCTCATTGGCCTGTCTATTCCTTAGCTTCCTGTATCAGTTTGTCATTTACCACACTGGCAATCAGCCAGGACACTCCTTATCGTTTTCATTGTCCAAATAAATGGCATTGCTTTCTAAATAAGGTCTTCAATTCAATTAAAGACTTACTAGATGTTTTATTCAGGATGCATTTTGCCACATGACCAGATTAATTAGCACCCAAATAGATAAGCCCAAGCTTAAATGGAATGTGTTGCTTGTTTTAGAAATGGAACACCTGATTCAATTTCACACTATAGGGCCATACCGAAACAAAGCATCCCAAGCCGGGCTAAACTGAGCTGGCCTAGTTATCCATCTACCATAGCTGCTGGAACTGTTCTGGAAAAAACGATGTCAAAAATATTTAAATATATTGTTTCTGTTTGTCCAGGCCTATAGGATAAATTAGCTTTCCCGCTCAGGACAAAGTTCTCCTCAAGGCCATCTTGTGTTGAAAAAGAGGGCCGATACACTTCCTCTCTCGTTTTTAGTCCTATGTCTGTTTTCTAGCAGCATTTGCCATGATAAGGAGTTAGAGGCATGGCCTAGGAGGCCTAAGCAGGGACTACCTGGACTTTTCTGTTAAATTGTGTTGCAAAATGATTTACGTTGCATGCCCTAATGAACACATCCTAGGGCACCAACTGTCCTCCCAACAGATAACTAATCATGGGTTATCATTGACACATCCATCATTTCCTTATGAGAACATGGGAAGCATAGGACATTTTAGGCACGCTCACTGGTAATGAGGACTTCCAGTAGGAGGTAGCCCTGGTTACGTGAGATGCATTAATGTATGTAATCTGTTAAAATGGGTCTGAGACAAGACAACGATGGGACTAATTAAAGGGATCTTTCAGTGCTCCTCCTCCAACACAGGTCACATCTCATTAAAGGGATCTTTCACCACCATTCCTCTAACAGGTCACATCTCATTAAAGGGATCTTTCACCACCATTCCTCTAACAGGTCACATCTCATTAAAGGGATCTTTCACCACCATCCCTCTAACAGGTCACATCTCATTAAAGGGATCTTTCACCACCATTCCTCTAACAGGTCACATCTCATTAAAGGGATCTTTCACCACCATTCCTCTAACAGGTCACATCTCATTAAAGGGATCTTTCACCACCATTCCTCTAACAGGTCACATCTCATTAAAGGGATCTTTCACCACCATTCCTCTAACAGGTCACATCTCATTAAAGGGATCTTTCACCACCATTCCTCTAACAGGCCACATCTCATTAATGCTGGGCTGCAGTGCCTAACACAGGTCATATCTCATTAACGCTGGGCTGCAGAGCCTAACACAGGTCATATCTCATTAACGCTGGGCTGCAGAGCCTAACACAGGTCATATCTCATTAACGCTGGGCTGCAGTGCCTAACACAGGTCATATCTCATTAACGCTGGGCTGCAGTGCCTAACACAGGTCATATCTCATTAACGCTGGGCTGCAGAGCCTAACACAGGTCATATCTCATTAACACTGGGCTGCAGACCCTAACACAGGTCATATCTCATTAACGCTGGGCTGCAGTGCCTAACACAGGTTATATCTCATTAACGCTGGGCTGCAGAGCCTAACACAGGTCATATCTCATTAACACTGGGCTGCAGACCCTAACACAGGTCATATCTCATTAACGCTGGGCTGCAGAGCCTAACACAGGTCATATCTCATTAACGCTGGGCTGCAGAGCCTAACACAGGTCATATCTCATTAACACTGGGCTGCAGGGCCTAACACAGGTCATATCTCATTAACGCTGGGCTGCAGAGCCTAACACAGGTCATATCTCATTAACGCTGGGCTGCAGAGCCTAACACAGGTCATATCTCATTAACGCTGGGCTGCAGAGCCTAACACAGGTCATATCTCATTAACGCTGGGCTGCAGAGCCTAACACAGGTCATATCTCATTAACGCTGGGCTGCAGAGCCTAACACAGGTCATATCTCATTAACGCTGGGCTGCAGAGCCTAACACAGGTCATATCTCATTAACGCTGGGCTGCAGAGCCTAACACAGGTCATATCTCATTAACGCTGGGCTGCAGAGCCTAACACAGGTCATATCTCATTATCGCTGGGCTGCAGAGCCTAACACAGGTCATATCTCATTAACGCTGGGCTGCAGTGCCTAACACAGGTCATATCTCAGTAACGCTGGGCTGCAGTGCCTAACACAGGTCATATCTCATTAACGCTGGGCTGCAGTGCCTAACACAGGTCATATCTCATTAACGCTGGGCTGCAGAGCCTAACACAGGTCATATCTCATTAACGCTGGGCTGCAGTGCCTAACACAGGTCATATCTCATTAACGCTGCGCTGCAGTGCCTAACACAGGTCATATCTCATTAACGCTGGGCTGCAGAGCCTAACACAGGTCATATCTCATTAACGCTGGGCTGCAGAGCCTAACACAGGTCATATCTCATTAACGCTGGGCTGCAGAGCCTAACACAGGTCATATCTCATTAACGCTGGGCTGCAGAGCCTAACACAGGTCATATCTCATTAACGCTGGGCTGCAGTGCCTAACACAGGTCATATCTCATTAACGCTGGGCTGCAGTGCCTAACACAGGTCATATCTCATTAACGCTGGGCTGCAGAGCCTAACACAGGTCATATCTCATTAACGCTGGGCTGCAGTGCCTAACACAGGTCATATCTCATTAACGCTGGGCTGCAGTGCCTAACACAGGTCATATCTCAGTAACGCTGGGCTGCAGAGCATAACACAGGTCATATCTCATTAACGCTGGGCTGCAGTGCCTAACACAGGTCATATCTCGACTTCGTCAACCATTTTGAAAAGAAGGTCGACGACATCCGATCCTCGTTTGCTAAGTCAAACGACACCGCTGGTTCTGCTCACACTGCCCAACCCTGTGCTTTGACCTCTTTCTCCCCTCTCTCTCCAGATGAAATCTCGCGTCTTGTGACGGCCGGCCGCCCAACAACCTGCCCGCTTGACCCTATCCCCTCCTCTCTCCTCCAGACCATTTCCGGAGACCTTCTACCTTACCTCACCTCGCTCATCAACTCATCCTTGACCGCTGGCTACGTCCCTTCCGTCTTCAAGAGAGCGAGAGTTGCACCCCTTCTGAAAAAACCTACACTCGATCCCTCCGATGTCAACAACTACAGACCAGTATCCCTTCTTTCTTTTCTCTCCAAAACTCTTGAACGTGCCGTCCTTGGCCAGCTCTCCTGCTATCTCTCTCAGAATGACCTTCTTGATCCAAATCAGTCAGGTTTCAAGACTAGTCACTCAACTGAGACTGCTCTTCTCTGTATCACGGAGGCGCTCCGCACTGCTAAAGCTAACTCTCTCTCCTCTGCTCTCATCCTTCTAGACCTATCGGCTGCCTTCGATACTGTGAACCATCAGATCCTCCTCTCCACCCTCTCCGAGTTGGGCATCTCCGGCGCGGCCCACGCTTGGATTGCGTCCTACCTGACAGGTCGCTCCTACCAGGTGGCGTGGCGAGAATCTGTCTCCTCACCACGCGCTCTCACCACTGGTGTCCCCCAGGGCTCTGTTCTAGGCCCTCTCCTATTCTCGCTATACACCAAGTCACTTGGCTCTGTCATAACCTCACATGGTCTCTCCTATCATTGCTATGCAGACGACACACAATTAATCTTCTCCTTTCCCCCTTCTGATGACCAGGTGGCGAATCGCATCTCTGCATGTCTGGCAGACATATCAGTGTGGATGACGGATCACCACCTCAAGCTGAACCTCGGCAAGACGGAGCTGCTCTTCCTCCCGGGGAAGGACTGTCCGTTCCATGATCTCGCCATCACGGTTGACAACTCCATTGTGTCCTCCTCCCAGAGCGCTAAGAACCTTGGCGTGATCCTGGACAACACCCTGTCGTTCTCCACCAACATCAAGGCGGTGGCCCGTTCCTGTAGGTTCATGCTCTACAACATCCGCAGAGTACGACCCTGCCTCACACAGGAAGCGGCGCAGGTCCTAATCCAGGCACTTGTCATCTCCCGTCTGGATTACTGCAACTCGCTGTTGGCTGGGCTCCCTGCCTGTGCCATTAAACCCCTACAACTCATCCAGAACGCCGCAGCCCGGCTGGTGTTCAACCTTCCCAAGTTCTCTCACGTCACCCCGCTCCTCCGCTCTCTCCACTGGCTTCCAGTTGAAGCTCGCATCCGCTACAAGACCATGGTGCTTGCCTACGGAGCTGTGAGGGGAACGGCACCTCAGTACCTTCAGGCTCTGATCAGGCCCTACACCCAAACAAGGGCACTGCGTTCATCCACCTCTGGCCTGCTCGCCTCCCTACCACTGAGGAAGTACAGTTCCCGCTCAGCCCAGTCAAAACTGTTCGCTGCTCTGGCACCCCAATGGTGGAACAAACTCCCTCACGACGCCAGGACAGCGGAGTCAATCACCACCTTCCGGAGACACCTGAAACCCCACCTCTTCAAGGAATACCTAGGATAAAGCAATCCTTCTGCCCCCCCCCCCCCCCCCCCCCCCCTTAAAAGATCTAGATGCACTATTGTAAAGTGGCTGTTCCACTGGATGTCATAAGGTGAATGCACCAATTTGTAAGTCGCTCTGGATAAGAGCGTCTGCTAAATGACTTAAATGTAAATGTAAATATCTCATTAACGCTGGGCTGCAGTGCCTAACACAGGTCATATCTCATTAAAGTATCTCATTGTTTTATACAATATTTTAATAAAGGTTAAATAAAAATATTTAAATGTCAAGGGGACACGTCTCTATTGAAAATTCAGGCTAAGGTACAAAGATACAACACAAACCTGTTTCAAAACATCTTTATTTTCAAATGTAGGTGAATTTAAAAAACTAAATCAAATCCAAAACTTCAATGGCAGGTAAGATGTCATGTAGAAATTCTTAATACAAAAAATAATGATAAAAATAAACCATATTTTCTGATAGAACACTAAACCCAGTCTTGACTGAAAGAGGGACAGTTGTGCTCCTCCCCCACGAAGAGGACAGCGAATCCAACTTTGGGGGAAAGGGGCCTGCGAAAACACACAGCCTTATGGTCGGTGCTTTAAATACCTGGATGTTCACAGAGACTGGATCATACCACAACCATCCAGCTGGATTCAGACTGGATCAAACCACAACCATCCAGCTGGATTCAGACTGGATCATACCACAACCATCCAGCTGGATTCAGACTGGATCATACAGCAGGATTCAGACTGGATCATACCGCAACCATCCAGCTGGATTCAGACTGGATCATACCGCAACCATCCAGCTGGATCCTGACTGGATCATACAGCAGGATTCAGACTGGATCATACCACAACCATCCAGCTGGATTCAGACTGGATCATACCGCAACCATCCAGCTGGATTCAGACTGGATCGTACAGCTGGAATCAAGTGGGTTTGTTTTGCAGCTAGGCCAGTTTCAGTGGCTTCAACCACACTGCTAACAAGTCCGGGCTGAGGGAAGGTCTTCTTGATAAGAGGTGTTTGGGTAGTAAAGCTGTGTGCAAAGCTCCCCCAAAAACAGGTCACAAAACAGAGGTTACAGTGCATTTTTATATATGCTCAGTCAGATCCAAGGTCCCTTCATTACTGGGGTAGGTGAACATTTTCCTGATTAAGTTGCACTATGACCCTTGGTCCTGTTCAGTAGGGCACACTGTAGTAAAATGTTGTGAAATAAAATTTAAACAAGCGATTTTTATGGACAAGTCCAGGCATTCCCCCTTTAAAGTCCATTTTCTTCCATTTGGTACCTAATAAACAAAACCCTGGATAGTTACAGTACGTGATTGTTGCTCCCTGTAAAGTGCAGAAGCAAACACATCCTCACTGTTATTGATTCACGTACAGTTCACCTGCATACCGTAGCCTACATAGTGCAGATTTCATTCAGTATATAACTACCCAAACCCCAGTAAACCCTACACAGACAATAAACCCCAGTAAACCCTACACAGACCCTAAACCCTAGTAAACCCTACACAGACCCTAAACCCCAGGAAACCCTACACAGACCATAAACCCCAGTAACTCTGTACAGACATGAAGTTCCTGCAGCCCCTCCAATTTCACTCTCAAACATCCATAAACCCACGTCGGACAACTAAAAACATGGATATATGGTAAAAAAATAAAAATAATAATCACTCATGCTGCATGTAACCCAGACTGGTCCTATGCTGCATGTAACCCAGACTGGTCCTATGCTGCATGTAACCCAGACTGGTCCTATGCTGCATGTAACCCAGACTGGTCCTATGCTGCATGTAACCCAGACTGGTACTATGCTGCATGTAACCCAGACTGGTACTATGCAGCATGTAACCCAGACTGGTACTATGCTGCATGTAACCCAGACTGGTCCTATGCTGCATGTAACCCAGACTGGTCCTATGCAGCATGTAACCCAGACTGGTACTATGCAGCATGTAACCCAGACTGGTACTATGCAGCATGTAACCCAGACTGGTCCTATGCTGCATGTAACCCAGACTGGTACTATGCAGCATGTAACCCAGACTGGTCCTATGCAGCATGTAACCCAGACTGGTCCTATGCTGCATGTAACCCAGACTGGTACTATGCAGCATGTAACCCAGACTGGTCCTATGCAGCATGTAACCCAGACTGGTACTATGCTGCATGTAACCCAGACTGGTACTATGCAGCATGTAACCCAGACTGGTCCTATGCTGCATGTAACCCAGACTGGTACTATGCAGCATGTAACCCAGACTGGTACTATGCAGCATGTAACCCAGACTGGTACTATGCAGCATGTAACCCAGACTGGTACTATGCTGCATGTAACCCAGACTGGTACTATGCAGCATGTAACCCAGACTGGTCCTATGCTGCATGTAACCCAGACTGGTACTATGCAGCATGTAACCCAGACTGGTACTATGCAGCATGTAACCCAGACTGGTACTATGCTGCATGTAACCCAGACTGGTACTATGCTGCATGTAACCCAGACTGGTACTATGCAGCATGTAACCCAGACTGGTACTATGCTGCATGTAACCCAGACTGGTCCTATGCTGCATGTAACCCAGACTGGTACTATGCAGCATGTAACCCAGACTGGTACTATGCAGCATGTAACCCAGACTGGTACTATGCAGCATGTAACCCAGACTGGTCCTATGCTGCATGTAACCCAGACTGGTACTATGCAGCATGTAACCCAGACTGGTACTATGCAGCATGTAACCCAGACTGGTACTATGCAGCATGTAACCCAGACTGGTACTATGCAGCATGTAACCCAGACTGGTCCTATGCTGCATGTAACCCAGACTGGTACTATGCAGCATGTAACCCAGACTGGTCCTATGCAGCATGTAACCCAGACTGGTACTATGCAGCATGTAACCCAGACTGGTCCGGAACAACAAAAAGAGTCTCAGGATATTCCCAATTGGATCAAACAGTTATTATTGCCAACAATATAAACAGGTTTCTTTTTACATTCTAAATGGATTGCCAAGTTTCAATAATACAGCGGGCCTGGACTAGCTAGTCTCCATCCAACGATATGCAGACAGCATAAAGCTGCTGTGATGTTATGGAAACAGGAGATGTAGAGGGGTAGTAGAGCTGAGTGAGTGATCCACCATGTAATGCTCCGGGCATGCCCAGGTTGTGGTCGGTCCTCTCCTGCCCCAGCGGCATGGCTGGAATCATCATGCATCTCTGGGGTGGCCTCGGCACTGCAGACTCTCAAAGTGGGCCTCTCGTAGGATGCGGTTGATTTGGTGGTACGAGACCAGGTTAGTGGGGTCAGCTAGCTCTGAGGAGCGAGCCGAGCTGAGGGGACTACATGGGCCAGGGGCGTAGGGTTGGGCCCCACTGAGGCTGTCCACAGCACACTGGCTACTGCTGCTGCTCCCCACCGCATGGTCTGGACTGCTGATCCCTCTGCTCTCACTGTTGGACAACTGGATGAGGAGACAGTGGCATTCAAGCATTAGCAAAAACACTACTGACTGACTATGGTTTCCTCATTCAGTATCTATCGACCTGTTGACAATGACACACACAGTAGGTTAACCATGTTAGCAACACGTCAAGTGTAACAGCGGTAGGCCCAATGGCACTGTTAGTGAAAGTACAGGAAGGGAACTTATGCCTAAGAATAGGCTGACACTAGGCTGCTGTTACCCCTAGCTGACAATGTACTGTTGGGGGGGATTCACACAATATTGACAATGTAATGTCTCTTGTCATTGGTGCTCGTATGTACCTCCGAGTCCCAGGCATCCCGGCCCAGCTCAGGAGAGAGGGGGTTAGCTCCTCTGCTCGACCTTTTGGCCTTAGGCACCAGCTGGCCATTCTCCTCTTCCCCACCACTCCGCTGGCGTTTCCTTATAAGGGGTTGAAAGACAAACACATTAGAATCTAAGATACAATATACATGCCAGACGGTGCAAGTAGCATGCAGATAAATAATGCAACGAACTCACCTGTTTTCAGTTAACATGTATTGATTGTATTGTCCTAATGACAGGCCTTGCAGCTGGTTACGTGTCGTGGTCAATATAACGTTAGGCTGCAGTGACGAGTTGTTTTTCACCGTCCCTGTTTTCGGCCTAGGCTACTCACAGTTTGATTACGTTTACGGCTCAGCAAGCTAATTAATTAGCGATCTAGCGAGTGTTACACGCCTGCTAAAATACATTATGTTGGTATTTTAAGTGCCATGAAACCAGCGTGTCGAATATATAACGTTAGCTAATTAACATAAAGGGACAGACAGACGTTTGGCGACCTCATCCAAACATGACATTTGAACTACTTTATTACTAGCTAAGCTGTTTAACTAGACACTAGCAAACAGTCAAAGCACCACATCAATAATATCATAATGGTGTACCTGCTGTTTTCGAACTCAAGTCATGGCTAGCAAAACGACAGTTGACAGACTAACTAGGCTAGCAAGCCGGTCACGTTAGGTTGATAGTTATCTAAAGTTAGCTAACATGTAAACAATGTGAGAGAAAGAAACCCGCCCTTACATTCGAGCTTTGAAGCTCAACGTTGCAAGGACCCAAACTATGCTGTCTAACGTTAACTTGCTAGCTACAGTCACGTTAGCCTTCTCGAATCACTGATCAAAACAACAAAAGGAGGTATCCTCGGTGTAGATAAGTGTCTCCCAGGTCAGATTCTCCTGCTAGACAATGCGATGTGTGGTAAAGAAAGACAAATACATTGATTGAAAGCTATATTTCAACAATATCGCCGGTATCCACGCCCCAACATCTATGTAGCTGGCTAGCTACCTCACTAACCTCTGCTGTTTACATGACACCGCGCCTGCGCAGTAAAGACAGAACGTTGGCAAGAGATACCACATGGTGTCGCTGTTTACAGTCCGGTACGGTCTACAAGCAGTACAGCCACTGATACAATGATTGATACAATGCTACAATATCTTATTGTTACAATTATGCATATTGTAACCAATTATATCAATATTGTAACAGTGATTTCAATCAAAGAGATTGTATAGAATAAAACCCCTCATTGTTGTATTGTAAATTGCATTCCATTAATATATTTTTAAAGAGATAACCCTAAAATATTATGATATTATACCAGGTACAAGGGTTCCCTGTATAATATGTATTACATTTTACCTTATGATAGGCATAGTGATTATTGTCCTCTTGAAGAACCCGGAAGTTAAGAGCCCAGTGTAAAAGGCTGGCCAGCTAGTGACGTAAAAACGCCTCCGCGAGTGACTCAAGCGGAGGAAAGAGGTGAACAAGATTAGTAGGGATTCACGGCATCAACAACGCTGTAGTATATAAAGGAATATCAAAATGGGTAACACCGATTCTAAACTGAACTTCAGGAAAGCAGTGATACAGCTGACAACCAAAACACAGGTTGGGTACCTTTGAAATATTTATTATAGGCCAACGCTGAGAAATAGGAAAATATTTGAGTATGAATAGCGACCACAGAAAGAGCGCAATAGCTGGTTGTATATCACTAGGAAGGATAAGGGCTCTATAGGAAAACAAAAGATACAGGCTGCATATAGACCGTCGATGTTCAATGCATAGGTCTATATTGAGATATTTGTTTAAAACAAATATTCTCTCGCACGTCATGAAATTCTTGGCGTATTTGATCATGCGTTTTGTTAGGTTATAATCAAATCCCCCGCGATGATAGCAGTGACACGCTACTGTTTTAAATCCCTCATATGCCTTATTCTGTCCTATTGTTATTTTGGGGTGTTTCTATTTTGCATTAGGTTTCTGCATTAAATGAAAAGTGTGCTCATAAACCTATAGCATACCCAAACACCCCCTTTTCGCTGTTTAATAGACAGTGTCTATTCACTGTCTGCATGATCATAACTCCCTTCTGCAGGCCTTATCATCGGTGACATGAGAAACAGGCAGCACAGTTTTTAGCCAAGTAGAGTACTTGTTGTTTAAGATGTTACATTTTATATTTGGATTCTTATAGATCACCGATAACACATATCTTATTCGATGGTCAAATGACGTAGGCGTCCTTTCTCCCACCGCCCACAGATGTGGCAGGTGTACTGTTATGTGCAGAGATTAGAGCAGCTCATATTTCCTGTTGTTGTATAGACTAACAGCAATTAGGAAGAGATAGGTTGTTATGTTGCCCCATCTGCTAACTTGTGTTGACATGAAACCTAGTCATTAGAATGAGGTGACATTATTCTCATGATATATTTATTTCTATTATTCTAGCCCTCTTTATGTCATAGTATCCTTATTGATCTATTTGTTGATAGTTTATGCATTTGTTGTGTGATTTTGATATTCATTACATTACATTACCCTCTTGCTTTCTATGACACTGTTATACATGCTGTTTTTACACCCAATGTAATAGGTTATCATTAGTCAGATTGGAGCAAGCCTAGACGAGCCCAATGGGTGGTGGGAAATGTAGTCTAAAAGCAGATACATGCATTTTCCACAGCCAGTGGAGGCCACAGACGATGCCTTCTGGGACCAGTTCTGGGCTGACACTGCCACCACTGTGCAGGATGTTTTTGCCCTGGTGCCAGCCGCAGAGATCCGAGCTGTTCGGGAGGAGTCCCCCTCCAATCTGGCAACCCTCTGCTATAAGGTAGAAGGATGAATGATGATGAGGATGTTATGGAAGTGGAACTGCACTGGGCTGCAGCAGATGAACCAGAAAGGTTTCTCAGACACAGATTAAGCCTATACTCATGGACTAAAAAGCTCTTTCAATAGAGATTCTCCATTGAGAATGTTTTTTAGAACTGGACTAGGCTTAATCTGTCTGAGAAACCTACAAAACATATTCAGATACGACTAAACACATTTATTTTAGGTACTGGATGCAAGCTGTACTAACATCAAGTGCATTCCACAGAGATATTGTTATGAAACTTTGCAGCTTTTATTGAGTAGCTGTCTGACTGGCAGAGGCGTCTGTCAGTGAGTCAGTGCCCGCTGCTCTTGGATGCAGGAAAGAAGCAAGGCGTCCTCCCTTCCCGTCTCCGACTCGCTGCTTCCTTTATAAACTGCCTATCAGAAACAAAACAGACCTACTGTTGGTGCTGGGGGCTCTAATGGAACAGGACAGACTGTTGGTGCTGGGGGGCTCTAATGGAACAGGACAGACTGTTGGTGCTGGGGGCTCTAATGGAACAGGACAGACTGTTGGTGCTGGGGGGCTCTAATGGAACAGGACAGACTGTTGGTGCTGGGGGGCTCTAATGGAACAGGACAGACTGTTGGTGCTGGGGGGCTCTAATGGAACAGGACAGACTGTTGGTGCTGGGGGGCTCTAATGGAACAGGACAGACTGTTGAGGCTGGGGGTTCTCTAATGGAACAGGACAGACTGTTGAGGCTGGGGGGCTCTAATGGAACAGGACAGACTGTTGGTGCTGGGGGGGTTCTCTAATGGAAGAGGTCAGACTGTTGGTACTGGGGGGCTCTAATGGAACAGGACAGACTGTTGGGACTGGGGGCTCTAATGGAACAGGACAGACTGTTTGGACTGGGGGGCTCTAATAGAACAGGACAGACTGTTTGGACTGGGGGCTCTAATGGAACAGGACAGACTGTTTGGACTGGGGGCTCTAATGGAACAGGACAGACTGTTTGGACTGGGGGGCTCTAATGGAACAGGACAGGCTGTTGGTGCTGGGGGGCTCTAATGGAACAGGACAGGCTGTTGGTACTGGGGGGCTCTAATGGAACAGGACAGACTGTTGGTGCTGGGGGGGCTCTAATGGAACAGGACAGACTGTTGGGACTGGGGGCTCTAATGGAACAGGACAGACTGTTTGGACTGGGGGGCTCTAATGGAACAGGACAGACTGTTGGGACTGGGGGGCTCTAATGGAACAGGACAGACTGTTGAGACTGGGGGCTCTAATGGAACAGGACAGACTGTTGGGACTGGGGGCTCTAATGGAACAGGACAGACTGTTGGTGCTGGGGGGCTCTAATGGAACAGGACAGACTGTTGGTGCTGGGGGGCTCTAATGGAACAGGACAGACTGTTGGTGCTGGGGGGCTCTAATGGAACAGGACAGACTGTTCGGGCTGGGGGGCTCTAATGGAACAGGACAGACTGTTGGTGCTGGGGGGCTCTAATGGAACAGGACAGACTGTTGGTGCTGGGGGGCTCTAATGGAACAGGACAGACTGTTGGGACTGGGGGGCTCTAATGGAACAGGACAGACTGTTGGTGCTGGGGGGCTCTAATGGAACAGGACAGGCTGTTGGGACTGGGGGGCTCTAATAGAACAGGACAGACTGTTGGTGCTGGGGGGCTCTAATGGAACAGGACAGACTGTTGGTGCTGGGGGGCTCTAATGGAACAGGACAGACTGTTGGTGCTGGGGGCTCTAATGGAACAGGACAGACTGTTGGGACTGGGGGGCTCTAATGGAACAGGACAGACTGTTGGTGCTGGGGGGCTCTAATGGAACAGGACAGACTGTTGGGACTGGGGGGCTCTAATGGAACAGGACAGACTGTTGGTGCTGGGGGGCTCTAATGGAACAGGACAGACTGTTGGGACTGGGGGGCTCTAATGGAACAGGACAGACTGTTGGGACTGGGGGGGCTCTAATGGAACAGGACAGACTGTTGGGACTGGGGGGCTCTAATGGAACAGGACAGACTGTTGGTGCTGGGGGGTTCTCTAATGGAACAGGACAGACTGTTGGTGCTGGGGGGCTCTAATGGAACAGGACAGACTGTTGGTGCTGGGGGGCTCTAATGGAACAGGACAGACTGTTGGTGCTGGGGGCTCTAATGGAACAGGACAGTCTGTTGGTGCTGGGGGGCTCTAATGGAACAGGACAGACTGTTGGGACTGGGGGCTCTAATGGAACAGGACAGACTGTTGGTGCTGGGGGGCTCTAATGGAACAGGACAGACTGTTGGTGCTGGGGGGCTCTAATGGAACAGGACAGACTGTTGGTGCTGGGGGGCTCTAATGGAACAGGACAGACTGTTCGGGCTGGGGGGCTCTAATGGAACAGGACAGACTGTTGGTGCTGGGGGGCTCTAATGGAACAGGACAGACTGTTGGTGCTGGGGGGCTCTAATGGAACAGGACAGACTGTTGGGACTGGGGGGCTCTAATGGAACAGGACAGACTGTTGGTGCTGGGGGGCTCTAATGGAACAGGACAGGCTGTTGGGACTGGGGGGCTCTAATAGAACAGGACAGACTGTTGGTGCTGGGGGGCTCTAATGGAACAGGACAGACTGTTGGTGCTGGGGGGCTCTAATGGAACAGGACAGACTGTTGGTGCTGGGGGCTCTAATGGAACAGGACAGACTGTTGGGACTGGGGGGCTCTAATGGAACAGGACAGACTGTTGGTGCTGGGGGGCTCTAATGGAACAGGACAGACTGTTGGGACTGGGGGGCTCTAATGGAACAGGACAGACTGTTGGTGCTGGGGGGCTCTAATGGAACAGGACAGACTGTTGGGACTGGGGGGCTCTAATGGAACAGGACAGACTGTTGGGACTGGGGGGGCTCTAATGGAACAGGACAGACTGTTGGGACTGGGGGGCTCTAATGGAACAGGACAGACTGTTGGTGCTGGGGGGTTCTCTAATGGAACAGGACAGACTGTTGGTGCTGGGGGGCTCTAATGGAACAGGACAGACTGTTGGTGCTGGGGGGCTCTAATGGAACAGGACAGACTGTTGGTGCTGGGGGCTCTAATGGAACAGGACAGTCTGTTGGTGCTGGGGGGCTCTAATGGAACAGGACAGACTGTTGGGACTGGGGGGCTCTAATGGAACAGGACAGACTGTTGGGACTGGGGGGCTCTAATGGAACAGGACAGACTGTTGGGACTGGGGGGGGGGCTCTAATGGAACAGGACAGACTGTTGGGACTGGGGGGCTCTAATGGAACAGGACAGACTGTTGGGACTGGGGGGGGGGGCTCTAATGGAACAGGACAGACTGTTGGGACTGGGGGGCTCTAATGGAACAGGACAGACTGTTGGTGCTGGGGGGCTCTAATGGAACAGGACAGACTGTTGGTGCTGGGGGGCTCTAATGGAACAGGACAGACTGTTGGGACTGGGGGTTCTCTAATGGAACAGGACAGACTGTTGGGACTGGGGGGCTCTAATGGAACAGGACAGACTGTTGGTGCTGGGGGGCTCTAATGGAACAGGACAGACTGTTGGGACTGGGGGCTCTAATGGAACAGGACAGACTGTTGGTGCTGGGGGTCTCTAATGGAACAGGACAGACTGTTGGGACTGGGGGGCTCTAATGGAACAGGACAGAATGTTGGTGCTGGGGGGCTCTAATGGAACAGGACAGACTGTTGGGACTGGGGGGCTCTAATGGAACAGGACAGACTGTTGGGACTGGGGGGCTCTAATGGAACAGGACAGACTGTTGGTGCTGGGGGGCTCTCTAATGGAACAGGACAGACTGTTGGTGCTGGGGGGCTCTAATGGAACAGGACAGACTGTTGGGACTGGAGGGCTCTAATGGAACAGGACAGACTGTTGGTGCTGGGGGGCTCTAATGGAACAGGACAGACTGTTGGGACTGGGGGGCTCTAATGGAACAGGACAGACTGTTGGGACTGGGGGGCTCTCTAATGGAACAGGACAGACTGTTGGTGCTGGGGGGCTCTCTAATGGAACAGGACAGACTGTTGGGACTGGGGGTTCTCTAATGGAACAGGACAGACTGTTGGTGCTGGGGGGCTCTAATGGAACAGTACAGACTGTTGAGGCTGGGGGGCTCTAATGGAACAGTACAGACTGTTGAGGCTGGGGGGCTCTAATGGAACAGGACAGACTGTTGGTGTTGGGGGGCTCTAATGGAACAGTACAGACTGTTGGGACTGGGGGGCTCTAATGGAACAGGACAGACTGTTGGGACTGGGGGGCTCTAATGGAACAGTACAGACTGTTGGGACTGGGGGGCTCTAATGGAACAGTACAGACTGTTGGGACTGGGGGGCTCTAATGGAACAGGACAGACTGTTGGTGCTGGGGGGCTCTAATGGAACAGGACAGACTGTTGGTGCTGGGGGGCTCTAATGGAACAGTACAGACTGTTGGGACTGGGGGGCTCTAATGGAACAGGACAGACTGTTGAGGCTGGGGGTTCTCTAATGGAACAGGACAGACTGTTGGTGCTGGGGGCTCTAATGGAACAGTACAGACTGTTGGGACTGGGGGGCTCTAATGGAACAGGACAGACTGTTGAGGCTGGGGGTTCTCTAATGGAACAGGACAGACTGTTGGTGCTGGGGGGCTCTAATGGAACAGTACAGACTGTTGGGACTGGGGGGCTCTAATGGAACAGGACAGACTGTTGAGGCTGGGGGTTCTCTAATGGAACAGGACAGACTGTTGGTGCTGGGGGGCTCTAATGGAACAGTACAGACTGTTGAGGCTGGGGGGCTCTAATGGAACAGGACAGACTGTTGGTGCTGGGGGGCTCTCTAATGGAACAGGACAGACTGTTGGTGCTGGGGGGCTCTCTAATGGAACAGGACAGACTGTTGGGACTGGGGGTTCTCTAATGGAACAGGACAGACTGTTGGGACTGGGGGTTCTCTAATGGAACAGGACAGACTGTTGGTGCTGGGGGGCTCTAATGGAACAGGACAGACTGTTGAGGCTGGGGGGCTCTAATGGAACAGGACAGACTGTTGGTGCTGGGGGCTCTAATGGAACAGGACAGACTGTTGGTGCTGGGGGGCTCTAATGGAACAGGACAGACTGTTGGTGCTGGGGGCTCTAATGGAACAGGACAGACTGTTGGTGCTGGGGGCTCTAATGGAACAGGACAGACTGTTGGTGCTGGGGGCTCTAATGGAACAGGACAGACTGTTGGTGCTGGGGGCTCTAATGGAACAGGACAGACTGTTGGTGCTGGGGGCTCTAATGGAACAGGACAGACTGTTGGTGCTGGGGGCTCTAATGGAACAGGACAGACTGTTGGTGCTGGGGGGCTCTAATGGAACAGGACAGACTGTTGAGGCTGGGGGGCTCTAATGGAACAGGACAGACTGTTGGTGCTGGGGGGCTCTAATGGAACAGGACAGACTGTTGGTGCTGGGGGCTCTAATGGAACAGGACAGACTGTTGGTGCTGGGGGCTCTAATGGAACAGGACAGACTGTTGGTGCTGGGGGGGCTCTAATGGAACAGGACAGACTGTTGGTGCTGGGGGGCTCTAATGGAACAGGACAGACTGTTGGTGCTGGGGGGCTCTAATGGAACAGGACAGACTGTTGAGGCTGGGGGGCTCTAATGGAACAGGACAGACTGTTGGTGCTGGGGGCTCTAATGGAACAGGACAGACTCTTGGTGCTGGGGGCTCTAATGGAACAGGACAGACTGTTGAGGCTGGGGGGCTCTAATGGAACAGGACAGACTGTTGGTGCTGGGGGCTCTAATGGAACAGGACAGACTGTTGGTGCTGGGGGCTCTAATGGAACAGGACAGACTGTTGGTGCTGGGGGCTC
Source organism: Salvelinus fontinalis (assembly GCF_029448725.1). Lineage (NCBI taxonomy): Eukaryota > Metazoa > Chordata > Actinopteri > Salmoniformes > Salmonidae > Salvelinus > Salvelinus fontinalis. The sequence continues at coordinate 36,374,382 of NC_074698.1, read as the reverse complement.
TAATGGAACAGGACAGACTGTTGGTGCTGGGGGCTCTAATGGAACAGGACAGACTGTTGGTGCTGGGGGGGCTCTAATGGAACAGGACAGACTGTTGGTGCTGGGGGGCTCTAATGGAACAGGACAGACTGTTGGTGCTGGGGGGCTCTAATGGAACAGGACAGACTGTTGAGGCTGGGGGGCTCTAATGGAACAGGACAGACTGTTGGTGCTGGGGGCTCTAATGGAACAGGACAGACTCTTGGTGCTGGGGGCTCTAATGGAACAGGACAGACTGTTGAGGCTGGGGGGCTCTAATGGAACAGGACAGACTGTTGGTGCTGGGGGCTCTAATGGAACAGGACAGACTGTTGGTGCTGGGGGGCTCTAATGGAACAGGACAGACTGTTGGTGCTGGGGGGGCTTTCTTTCAAAATAAGCCATAATCACTGTCAATCGTGATGTCTTCACGTTTTACAGGTGACACATCCAAATTGTATCTGCATGCCGATCACTTGATCTCAGTCAGTTTCATGGGAACATTTAGATCTTCTTGAAAGACTGTGAGTGAATTAAAAGACATGATGTTAACAAACTCCACTAAACAACAATAGAAACACAACATGTAAAGTGTTGGTCCCATGTTTCATGACCTGAAATAAAAGATCCCAGAAATATTTTCCATACGCAGAAAAAAAACTATTTCTCTCAAATTTTGAGCACAAATTTGTTTATATCCTGTCAGTGAGCATTTCTCCTTTGCCATGATAATCCATCCACCTGACAGGTGTGGCATATCAAGAAGCTGATTAAACAGCATGATCATTGTGCTGGGGACAATAAAAGGCCATATTAAAATGTGCAGTTGTGTCACACAACACAATGCCACAGATGAGTTTGTTCTAGATGTTTCATTGCCTTACTGGCAACGTTCTTATCTCTTGCTCGCTAGCTAGCCAACTACGGCTAACTTATAGTCGCGTCAAACACTGCAGCCAGAATAACAGCAAAGTAGCTGGTTTTGCATTTGTTTAAGCGGTTTTCTAGTGACATTTATTTGGATACAGCCACAACAATAAGTTAATGTGGTGCGGTTTCGCCTGGCATAGAAAATGTGCTCTCTGGTCAGGACACTGTTGTTCAGAGGAGCCAACAACACAATCACTTCAAACTGAAGCTGGAAAGACAGAAAACTAGCTGCACTTCATTTCGTTTGACCTGTTTTCAATTGACATTTCTCTGTATATATCTATAAAAATGATGCTGATTCCTGATTTTGACTGGCTGAGAAACGTTGCCTGTCTGTCTCGTCCCGACTCCCAACACGTTCATTACAGTGGGACCGCTGGAGATTTGAATATTGAAACAAGGTTTCAGATGTGGGAGAGACAACAAGGTTTCTACAAATCTCCTGTTGAAAACTACATGTTAGTCATAAAGAAATGTGAGATAATGTCTAGATGCTTTTTAGAATGGAGATCAAGTTGATAAATTGCTTGGCTGATGAGACAGTGGATTGCGCAGTCAGATGGAACAGAGTAAATAGGCATTTTAACGTCATAGATTTAGCCGGTGGTAACTTGTGGAATAGACACCGGCTGGAATGCGGTTTTAACCAATCAGCATTCAGGATTAGACCCACCCGCTGTATAATGTCTGTGTTCTGTAACATCATGGCAGTGTTCTGTAACATCATGGTAGTGTTCTGTAACATCATGTATGTGTTCTGTTACATCATGGCAGTGTTCTGTAACATCATGGTAGTGTTCTGTAACATCATGGTAGTGTTCTGTAACATCATGTATGTGTTCTGTTACATCATGGTAGTGTTCTGTAACATCATGGCAGTGTTCTGTAACATCATGGTAGTGTTCTGTAACATCATGGCAGTGTTCTGTAACATCATGGTAGTGTTCTGTAACATCATGTATGTGTTCTGTTACATCATGGCAGTGTTCTGTAACATCATGTATGTGTTCTGTTACATCATGGCAGTGTTCTGTAACATCATGGTAGTGTTCTGTAACATCATGGCAGTGTTCTGTAACATCATGTCTGTGTTCTGTAACATCATGTCTGTGTTCTGTAACATCATGGTAGTGTTCTGTAACATCATGGTAGTGTTCTGTAACATCATGGTAGTGTTCTGTAACATCATGGCAGTGTTCTGTAACATCATGGTAGTGTTCTGTAACATCATGGTAGTGTTCTGTAACATCATGTATGTGTTCTGTAACATCATGTCTGTGTTCTGTAACATCATGTATGTGTTCTGTAACATCATGTATGTGTTCTGTAACATCATGGTAGTGTTCTGTAACATCATGGTAGTGTTCTGTAACATCATGGTAGTGTTCTGTAACATCATGGTAGTGTTCTGTAACATCATGTATGTGTTCTGTTACATCATGGTAGTGTTCTGTAACATCATGTATGTGTTCTGTTACATCATGGCTGTGTTCTGTAACATCATGTATGTGTTCTGTTACATCATGGCAGTGTTCTGTAACATCATGGTAGTGTTCTGTAACATCATGTATGTGTTCTGTTACATCATGGCAGTGTTCTGTAACATCATGGCTGTGTTCTGTAACATCATGTACAGTGGGGAGAACAAGTATTTGATACACTGCCGATTTTGCAGGTTTTCCTACTTACAAAGCATGTAGAGGTCTGTCATTTTTATCATAGGTACACTTCAACTGTGAGAGACGGAATCTAAAACAAAAATCCAGAAAATCACATTGTATGATTTTTAAGTAATTAATTTGCATTTTATTGCATGACATAAGTATTTGATCACCTACCAACCAGTAAGAATTCCGGCTCTCACAGACCTGTTAGTTTTTCTTTAAGAAGCCCTCCTGTTCTCCACTCATTACCTGTATTAACTGCACCTGTTTGAACTCGTTACCTGTATAAAAGACACCTGTCCACACACTCAATCAAACAGACTCCAACCTCTCCACAATGGCCAAGACCAGAGAGCTGTGTAAGGACATCAGGTATAAATTGTAGACCTGTACAAGGCTGGGATGGGCTACAGGACAATAGCCAAGCAGCTTGGTGAGAAGGCAACAACTGTTGGCACAATTATTAGAAAATGGAAGAAGTTCAAGATGACGGTCAATCACCCTCGGTCTGGGGCTCCATGCAAGATCTCACCTCGTGGGGCATCAATGATCATGAGGAATGTGAGGGATCAGCCCAGAACTACACGGCAGGACCTGGTCAATGACCTGAAGAGAGCTGGGACCACAGTCTCAAAGAAAACCATTAGTAACACACTACGCCGTCATGGATTAAAATCCTGCAGCGCACGCAAGGTCCCCCTGCTCAAGCCAGCACATGTCCAGGCCCGTCTGAAGTTTGCCAATGACCATCTGGATGATCCAGAGGAGGAATGGGAGAAGGTCATGTGGTCTGATGAGACAAAAATAGAGCTTTTTGCTCTAAACTCCACTCGCCGTGTTTGGAGGAATAGAAGGATGAGTACAACCCCAAGAACACCATCCCAACCGTGAAGCATGGAGGTGGAAACATCATTCTTTGGGGATGCTTTTCTGCAAAGGGGACAGGACGACTGCACCGTATTGAAGGGAGGATGGATGGGGCCATGTATCGCGAGATCTTGACCAACAACCTCCTTCCCTCAGTAAGAGCATTGAAGATGGGTCGTGGCTGGGTCTTCCAGCATGACAACGACCCGAAACACACAGCCAGGGCAACTAAGGAGTGGCTCCGTAAGAAGCATCTCAAGGTCCTGGAGTGGCCTAGCCAGTCTCCAGACCTGAACCCAATAGAAAATCTTTGGAGGGAGCCGAAAGTCCGTATTGCCCAGCGACAGCCCCGAAACCTGAAGGATCTGGAGAAGGTCTGTATGGAGGAGTGGGCCAAAATCCCTGCTGCAGTGTGTGCAAACCTGGTCAAGAACTACAGGAAACGTATGATCTCTGTAATTGCAAACTAAGGTTTCTGTACCAAATATTCAGTTCTGCTTTTCTGATGTATCAAATACTTATGTCATGCAATAAAATGCAAATTAATTAATAAAAAATCATACAATGTGATTTTCTGGATTTTTGTTTTAGATTCCTTCTCTCACAGTTGAAGTGTACCTATGATAAAAATTACAGACCTCTACATGCTTTGTAAGTAGGAAAACCTGCAAAATTGTCAGTGTATCAAATACTTGTTCTCCCCACTGTATGTGTTCTGTTACATCATGGCAGTGTTCTGTAACATCATGGTAGTATTCTGTAACATCATGTATGTGTTCCCGTGTGGCTCAGTTGGTAGAGCATGGCGCTTGCAACGCCAGGGTTGTGGGTTCATTCCCCATGGGGGGACCAGGATGAATATGTATGAACTTTCCAATTTGTAAGTCGCTCTGGATAAGAGCGTCTGCTAAATGACTTAAATGTTAAAATGTTAAAATGTTCTGTTACATCATGGCTGTGTTCTGTAACATCATGGCAGTGTTCTGTAACATCATGTCTGTGTTCTGTAACATATCGTGGTAGTGTTCTGTAACATCATGGCTGTGTTCTGTAACATCATGGTAGTGTTCTGTAACATCATGTCTGTGTTCTGTAACATCATGTCTGTGTTCTGTAACATCATGGCAGTGTTCTGTAACATCATGGTAGTGTTCTGTAACATCACGGCAGTGTTCTGTAACATCATGCCTGTGTTCTGTAACATCATGCCTGTGTTCTGTAACATCATGTCTGTGTTCTGTAACATCATGGCTGTGTTCTGCAACATCATGGTAGTGTTCTGTAACATCATGTCTGTGTTCTGTAACGTCATGGCTGTGTTCTGTAACATCATGTCTGTGTTCTGTAACGTCATGGCTGTGTTCTGTAAGCACAGCATGAAAGAAAACAGAGTGGAACAGAGAGGTACTACCAGAACTAGTCCAATAACAATCACTTGTTTTCCTTGGCAAAATGTGTTGCTATGTTGTGTCCTGATTAACACGAGCCAGACATAGACTTCAACCTGCTGGAGTGAATAGTGGATAGTGTTTTGGAAGGGTTATTTGCTGTAACGAAATAAGTGTTGATTCATTCATTTTTTTATTTGTGCATGTGATGAATTGAATATTAGTATGACTCAGTGTAATGTACTAAACATTGCTGATGTGATTAATGTCATTTCTCTGTGTACTGTATCTGATCATGAGTGACTGTGTTTATGTGCGTGTGTGCATGCGTACATGTCTGTGTCTTTGTGAGTCATTGCCAATATGTATAATGCCCAGGCCATATCTCTCCCCCATGCCATATCTCTCCCCAGGCCATATCTCTCCCCCAGGCCATATCTCTCCCCCAGGCCATATCTCTCCCCCAGGCCATATCTCTCCCCCAGGCCATATCTCTCCCCCAGGCCATATCTCTCCCAGGCCATATCTCTCCCCAGGCCATATCTCTCCCCCAGGCCATATCTCTCCCCCAGGCCATATCTCTCCCCCAGGCCATATCTCTCCCCAGGCCATATCTCTCCCCCAGGCCATATCTCTCCCCCAGGCCATATCTCTCCCCCATGCCATATCTCTCCCCCAGGCCATATCTCTCCCCAGGCCATATCTCTCCCCCAGGCCATATCTCTCCCAGGCCATATCTCTCCCCCAGGCCATATCTCTCCCCCAGGCCATATCTCTCCCCCAGGCCATATCTCTCCCCCAGGCCATATCTCTCCCAGGCCATATCTCTCCCCCAGGCCATATCTCTCCCCCAGGCCATATCTCTCCCCCATGCCATATCTCTCCCCAAGGCCATATCTCTCCCCCAGGCCATATCTCTCCCCCAGGCCATATATCTCCCCCATGCCATATTTATAACACCAAGGCCATCTCTCCCCCAGGCCATATCTCTCCCCCAGGCCATATCTCTCCACCAGGCCATATCTCCCCCAGGCCATATCTCTCCCCCAGGCCATCTCTCCCCCAGGCCATCTCTCCCCCAGGCCATAGCTCTCCCCCAGGCCATCTCTCCCCCAGGCCATATCTCTCCCCCAGGCCATATATCTCCCCCAGGCCATCTCTCCCCCAGGCCGTATTTATAACACCAAGGCCATCTCTCCCCCAGGCTGTAGAGAAGCTGGTGCAGGCAGCAGAGTCAGGATGCCCCTCGGAGAAGGAGAAACAGATCGTTCTGAACTGTAGTCGTATGCTGACCCGCATCCTGCCCTACATCTTTGAGGACCAAGACTGGAGGGGCTTCTTCTGGTCCACGGTGCCTGGTGCAGGAAGAACTGGGGTGAGTGGCTTCTTCTGGTCCACTGTGCCTGGTGCAGGAAGAACTGGGGTGAGTGGCTTCTTCTGGTCCACTGTGCCTGGTGCAGGAAGAACTGGGGTGAGGGACTTCTTCTGGTCCACTGTGCCTGGTGCTGGAAGAACTGGGGTGAGTAGCTTCTTCTGGTCCACTGTGCCTGGTGCTGGAAGAACTGGGGTGAGTGGGTTCTTCTGGTCCACTGTGCCTGGTGCAGGAAGAACTGGGGTGAGTGGGTTCTTCTGGTCCACTGTGCCTGGTGCAGGAAGAACTGGGGTGAGTAGCTTCTTCTGGTCCACTGTGCCTGGTGCAGGAAGAACTGGGGTGAGTAGCTTCTTCTGGTCCACTGTGCCTGGTGCAGGAAGAACTGGGGTGAGTTGCGTCTTCTGGTCCACTGTGCCTGGTGCTGGAAGAACTGGGGTGAGTGGCTTCTTCTGGTCCACTGTGCCTGGTGCTGGAAGAACTGGGGTGAGTTGCTTCTTCTGGTCCACGGTGCCTGGTGCTGGAAGAACTGGGGTGAGTTGCTTCTTCTGGTCCACTGTGCCTGGTGCAGGAAGAACTGGGGTGAGTTGCTTCTTCTGGTCCACTGTGCCTGGTGCAGGAAGAACTAGGGTGAGTTGCTTCTTCTGGTCCACTGTGCCTGGTGCAGGAAGAACTGGGGTGAGTGTAGGGACTTCTTCTGGTCCACTGTGCCTGGTGCTGGAAGAACTGGGGTGAGTGGCTTCTTCTGGTCCACTGTGCCTGGTGCTGGAAGAACTGGGGTGAGTGGCTTCTTCTGGTCCACTGTGCCTGGTGCTGGAAGAACTGGGGTGAGTGTAGGGACTTCTTCTGGTCCACTGTGCCTGGTGCAGGAAGAACTGGGGTGAGTTGCTTCTTCTGGTCCACTGTGCCTGGTGCAGGAAGAACTGGGGTGAGTGTAGGGACTTCTTCTGGTCCACTGTGCCTGGTGCAGGAAGAACTGGGGTGAGTGGCTTCTTCTGGTCCACTGTGCCTGGTGCTGGAAGAACTGGGGTGAGTGTAGGGACTTCTTCTGGTCCACTGTGCCTGGTGCTGGAAGAACTGGGGTGAGTGGCTTCTTCTGGTCCACTGTGCCTGGTGCTGGAAGAACTGGGGTGAGTGTAGGGACTTCTTCTGGTCCACTGTGCCTGGTGCAGGAAGACCTGGGGTGAGTAGCTTCTTCTGGTCCACTGTGCCTGGTGCTGGAAGAACTGGGGTGAGTGTAGGGACTTCTTCTGGTCCACTGTGCCTGGTGCAGGAAGAACTGGGGTGAGTGGCTTCTTCTGGTCCACTGTGCCTGGTGCTGGAAGAACTGGGGTGAGTGTAGGGACTTCTTCTGGTCCACTGTGCCTGGTGCTGGAAGAACTGGGGTGAGTGGCTTCTTCTGGTCCACTGTGCCTGGTGCTGGAAGAACTGGGGTGAGTGTAGGGACTTCTTCTGGTCCACTGTGCCTGGTGCAGGAAGACCTGGGGTGAGTAGCTTCTTCTGGTCCACTGTGCCTGGTGCTGGAAGAACTGGGGTGAGTGTAGGGACTTCTTCTGGTCCACTGTGCCTGGTGCTGGAAGAACTGGGGTGAGTGGCTTCTTCTGGTCCACTGTGCCTGGTGCTGGAAGACCTGGGGTGAGTGGCTTCTTCTGGTCCACTGTGCCTGGTGCTGGAAGAACTGGGGTGAGTAGCTTCTTCTGGTCCACTGTGCCTGTGCAGGAAGACCTGGGGTGAGTGGCTTCTTCTGGTCCACTGTGCCTGGTGCAGGAAGAACCGGGGTGAGTAGCTTCTTCTGGTCCACTGTGCCTGGTGCTGGAAGAACTGGGGTGAGTGTAGGGACTTCTTCTGGTCCACTGTGCCTGGTGCAGGAAGACCTGGGGTGAGTGGCTTCTTCTGGTCCACTGTGCCTGGTGCAGGAAGAACCGGGGTGAGTAGCTTCTTCTGGTCCACTGTGCCTGGTGCTGGAAGAACTGGGGTGAGTGTAGGGACTTCTTCTGGTCCACTGTGCCTGGTGCAGGAAGAACTGGGGTGAGTGTAGGGACTTCTGGTCCACGGTGCCTGGTGCTGGAAGAACGGTGGTGAGTTGCTTCTTCTGGTCCACTGTGCCTGGTGCAGGAAGAACTGGGGTGAGTAGCTTCTTCTGGTCCACGCTGCCTGGTGCAGGAAGAACTGGGGTGAGTAGCTTCTTCTGGTCCACGGTGCCTGGTGCAGGAAGAACTGGGGTGAGTGTAGGGACTTCTTCTGGTCCACTGTGCCTGGTGCTGGAAGAACTGGGGTGAGTGGCTTCTTCTGGTCCACTGTGCCTGGTGCAGGAAGAACTGGGGTGAGTAGCTTCTTCTGGTCCACGGTGCCTGGTGCAGGAAGAACTGGGGTGAGTAGCTTCTTCTGGTCCACGGTGCCTGGTGCAGGAAGAACTGGGGTGAGTGTAGGGACTTCTTCTGGTCCACTGTGCCTGGTGCTGGAAGAACTGGGGTGAGTGGCTTCTTCTGGTCCACTGTGCCTGGTGCTGGAAGAACTGGGGTGAGTGGCTTCTTCTGGTCCACTGTGCCTGGTACAGGAAGACCTGGGGTGAGTGGCTTCTTCTGGTCCACGGTGCCTGGTGCTGGAAGAACTGGGGTGAGTGTAGGGACTTCTTCTGGTCCACGGTGCCTGGTGCAGGAAGAACTGGGGTGAGTGTAGGGACTTCTGGTCCACTGTACCTGGTGCTGGAAGAACTGGGGTGAGTGTAGGGACTTCTTCTGGTCCACTGTGCCTGGTGCTGGAAGAACTGGGGTGAGTGGCTTCTTCTGGTCCACTGTGCCTGGTGCTGGAAGAACTGGGGTGAGTTGCTTCTTCTGGTCCACTGTGCCTGGTGCAGGAAGAACTGGGGTGAGTGTAGGGACTTCTTCTGGTCCACTGTGCCTGGTGCTGGAAGAGCTGTGGGCGGTGGGTGTGTGGGAGTTAAAAATAGGAGTATACTGTATGTAGAGTTGGCTAGAGTTTGAGATACACTTACAGCACAGATGTAAGATCTTAATTTGATCACCCTGTTGCAGAATAACTTTTTTGCAAAGCAGTAAATGTTTAATTTGTAGTGTATTTGTGGTTTAAAAAGGCTTCTGAAATGTGTAATTTCCACTTTGCAAATTTCCGACTTGATTTTCCCTTATGAAAAATATATCAACCCTTACAAACATGGCCATTAATTATAATCCACATAATAATTCACATTTCCTGTTGCTGCAGGATTATGTTCCTGCTGTAGTAAACTGGCTCAAATGACCGTAAACCCTCATTATAATCGGGCGGCGTGATTTAATTTGCGCAGTGCTTTTGCACTGTGAAAATGTTGCCCGTAGTGAGATTTCAAATGATAATCCCTATGGCTGCAGATCAGTGTAGGCTAACCTCTTATTGCAGCTACCACCCACATAGCTGCTGCAAGCACCAGTGTTTTGTCCCATATTCGACAGATACTAGCCTGGTCTCAGATCTGGGACCAGGCTAGACAGACTCTGCCCACTGTTCCATTTTACAAACGCTTCATGGAAGATGTTAGTAAAAATACCAGTCCTGTTAATTTGTCATCTCAACATGAATGAGTCTTAGATGTCTGTAGTCCCTGCACTGCAGCCAAGTGAGACTGGTGGATATGTGGGAGGAAATTGGCTTCTGTTGATAACAAAAAAAAATTAAATACTTCATTCATCTGACTAATTAGTTTCCTCATTCCAGTAGATGGTATGTTTCACCCATAGTACACCATGGTTGTGTTCATTTGGGCACACAACGTTTTCTTATTGGACAAGTGTAGGTAGTCCCTGGCATTTCTTCCATCAGCTGCCTAATGAACACAACACAGTAATACATCATGACGATGAGAGAAAAACACATCTCCCAGGTGCATATTCTACCTCTCCTGATTACATTTGTTTCTTCCTACATGGGAAGATAAGAGGAGCATCCTAAAAGTTCAGTAGAACTCTACTTCCTCATTAGACATTCAGAAATGTCAGGATGCTTTGACAAACACTTCATTCAGAAGTTTTTGGGTTTACTTTTCATCAGAATGAAAATAACATGAAAATGAAAGTCGTTGTCAGTGCTGTTACCAAAGATGTTTCTGTTCGCTATAGAGGGTAACAAAGTGTAGAGGGGTTTAATGTTGCCTCCCCCATCCTCCTGTCCCCCCATCCTCCTGTCCCTCCATCCTCCTGTCCCCCCATCCTCCTGTCCACTCCATCCTCCTGTCCCCTCCATCCTCCTGTCCACTCCATCCTCCTGTCCCCTCCATCCTCCTGTCCCCTCCATCCTCCTGTCCACTCCATCCTCCTGTCCCCCCATCCTCCTGTCCCCTCCATCCTCCTGCCCCCTCCATCCTCCTGTCCCCTCCATCCTCCTGTCCCCTCCATCCTCCTGTCCCCCATCCTCCTGTCCACCCCATCCTCCTGTCCCCCCATCCTCCTGTCCCCCCATCCTCCTGTCCCCCCATCCTCCTGTCCACCCCATCCTCCTGTCCCCCCATCCTCCTGTCCCCCCATCCTCCTGTCCCCCCATCCTCCTGTCCACTCCATCCTCCTGTCCCTCCATCCTCCTGTCCCCCCATCCTCCTGTCCACCCCATCCTCCTGTCCACTCCATCCTCCTGTCCCCCCATCCTCCTGTCCCCCCATCCTCCTGTCCACCCCATCCTCCTGTCCACTCCATCCTCCTGTCCACTCCATCCTCCTGTCCCCTCCATCCTCCTGTCCACCCCATCCTCCTGTCCCCCCATCCTCCTGTCCCCCCATCCTCCTGTCCCCCCATCCTCCTGTCCACTCCATCCTCCTGTCCCTCCATCCTCCTGTCCCCCCATCCTCCTGTCCACCCCATCCTCCTGTCCACTCCATCCTCCTGTCCCCCCATCCTCCTGTCCCCCCATCCTCCTGTCCACCCCATCCTCCTGTCCACTCCATCCTCCTGTCCACTCCATCCTCCTGTCCCCTCCATCCTCCTGTCCACCCCATCCTCCTGTCCCCTGTCCTCCTTCACAGACAGATGAGATGGATGATGATGAAGGAGCTCGTCCACTGGCTGAGTCTCTGCTCCTGGCCATGGCCGACCTGCTCTTCTGTCCTGACTTCACTGTGAACAGCCACCGGAGAGGACCTGTGAGTACTCTCAACGGATCCACTGCTTATTCATTTTGGTTGAACCTTTCTTTTAGCAGGGAGTCCCATTAAGACCAAGGTCTCTTTTGCAAGGGAGCCCTGCAGCTTAACAATTACACAACAATTACCCAATCACAGCAGCATAGGAAATACACCAAGAAAATACAAAAACACAAAACACAATGATAAAAAACAACCACATTCCTCAGTAAAGAGGTCTTGAAGTGGGGCACTGAGAAAAATGTTTGTCTTGTGAGCGAAAACTTGAACCTTGTGAGAATTCTGTGCAACTTCCAGTGCGCGTTTACAGTGAACATTAAGGCTGTACCCTTACAGTTTTAGACGGTAGCCAATAGGCTGTACCCTTACAGTTTTAAACGGTAGCCAATAGGCTGTACCCTTACAGTTTTAAACGGTAGCCAATAGGCTGTACCCTTACAGTTTTAAACGGTAGCCAATAGGCTGTACCCTTACAGTTTTAAACGGTAGCCAATAGGCTGTACCCTTACAGTTTTAAACGGTAGCCAATAGGCTGTACCCTTACAGTTTTAAACGGTAGCCAATAGGCTGTACCCTTACAGTTTTAAACGGTAGCCAATAGGCTGTACCCTTACAGTTTTAAACGGTAGCCAATAGGCTGTACCCTTACAGTTTTAGACAGTAGCCAATAGGCTGTACCCTTACAGTTTTAGACAGTAGCCAATAGGCTGTACCTTTACAGTTTTAAACGGTAGCCAATAGGCTATACCCTTACAGTTTTAGACGGTAGTCAATAGGCTGTACCTTTACAGTTTTAAACGGTAGCCAATAGGCTGTACCCTTACAGTTTTAGACGGTAGCCAATAGGCTGTACCCTTACAGTTTTAAACGGTAGCCAATAGGCTGTACCCTTACAGTTTTAAACGGTAGCCAATAGGCTGTACCCTTACAGTTTTAAACGGTAGCCAATAGGCTGTACCCTTACAGTTTTAAACGGTAGCCAATAGGCTGTACCCTTACAGTTTTAAACGGTAGCCAATAGGCTGTACCCTTACAGTTTTAAACGGTAGCCAATAGGCTGTACCCTTACAGTTTTAAACGGTAGCCAATAGGCTGTACCCTTACAGTTTTAGACAGTAGCCAATAGGCTGTACCCTTACAGTTTTAGACGGTAGTCAATAGGCTGTACCTTTACAGTTTTAAACGGTAGCCAATAGGCTGTACCCTTACAGTTTTAGACGGTAGCCAATAGGCTGTACCCTTACAGTTTTAAACGGTAGCCAATAGGCTGTACCCTTACAGTTTTAAACGGTAGCCAATAGGCTGTACCCTTACAGTTTTAAACGGTAGCCAATAGGCTGTACCCTTACAGTTTTAAACGGTAGCCAATAGGCTGTACCCTTACAGTTTTAAACGGTAGCCAATAGGCTGTACCCTTACAGTTTTAGACAGTAGCCAATAGGCTGTACCCTTACAGTTTTAGACAGTAGCCAATAGGCTGTACCTTTACAGTTTTAAACGGTAGCCAATAGGCTGTACCCTTACAGTTTTAGACGGTAGCCAATAGGCTGTACCCTTACAGTTTTAAACGGTAGCCAATAGGCTGTACCCTTACAGTTTTAAACGGTAGCCAATAGGCTGTACCCTTACAGTTTTAAACGGTAGCCAATAGGCTGTACCCTTACAGTTTTAAACGGTAGCCAATAGGCTGTACCCTTACAGTTTTAAACGGTAGCCAATAGGCTGTACCCTTACAGTTTTAAACGGTAGCCAATAGGCTGTACCCTTACAGTTTTAAACGGTAGCCAATAGGCTGTACCCTTACAGTTTTAGACAGTAGCCAATAGGCTGTACCCTTACAGTTTTAGACGGTAGTCAATAGGCTGTACCTTTACAGTTTTAAACGGTAGCCAATAGGCTGTACCCTTACAGTTTTAAACGGTAGCCAATAGGCTGTACCCTTACAGTTTTAAACGGTAGCCAATAGGCTGTACCCTTACAGTTTTAGACAGTAGCCAATAGGCTGTACCCTTACAGTTTTAGACAGTAGCCAATAGGCTGTACCTTTACAGTTTTAAACGGTAGCCAATAGGCTATACCCTTACAGTTTTAGACGGTAGTCAATAGGCTGTACCTTTACAGTTTTAAACGGTAGCCAATAGGCTGTACCCTTACAGTTTTAGACAGTAGCCAATAGGCTGTACCTTTACAGTTTTAGATGGTAGCCAATAGGCTGTACCCTTACAGTTTTAGACGGTAGCCAATAGGCTGTACCCTTACAGTTTTAAACGGTAGCCAATAGGCTGTACCCTTACAGTTTTAAACGGTAGCCAATAGGCTGTACCCTTACAGTTTTAGACAGTAGCCAATAGGCTGTACCTTTACAGTTTTAGATGTTAGCCAATAGGCTGTACCCTTACAGTTTTAAACGGTAGCCAATAGGCTGTACCCTTACAGTTTTAAACGGTAGCCAATAGGCTGTACCTTACAGTTTTAGATGGTAGCCAATAGGCTATAGTGGCTATTGGAGCACAATGTTGGCCTACCAACAAAACCAATGGAGCAAATCCCATTTTCACATGGAAATAGCTTTTGATTTCTATGATATAGCCTACAGTAGCCTGTAGGTGGTGTTAAATGCAGACCTACATTGCATGAAACTTTTAAAAACGTTTTTACATTATGAAGGGCTTGACATTAATTAATAATTTATTTTGGTCTGTAACACCATGGTCCAAGGTGACTGTAAATTGCAAATAACCACTTTACGAAATAAAATGAATTAAAGAATAAAAAGAAATGTGCACACAAGCGCGGCTCTGATCTGAACTGATCTGAAAAGCGCATTCGCTCGCGGGTGATTGAAAGACCGCTCGCGGGTGATTGAAAGACCGCTCGCGGGTGATTGAAAGACCGCTCGCGGGTGATTGAAAGACCGCTCGCGGGTGATTGAAAGACCGCTCGCGGGTGATTGAAAGACCGTTCGCGGGTGATTGAAAGACCGCTCGCGGGTGATTGAAAGACCGCTCGCGGGTGATTGAAAGACCGCTCGTGGGCTGCCAATAGAATTCTACTCTCCGTTGCGCTCAGGCTCGGCCTACAATAAAATCACAGACTCAATCTTGCAAAGTTAGATTTGTTTCGGTTTGTTGCATTGAAAAGGGGCTGATATAATGTTGATTCGATCACAGAAAAATCGCTGATCTATAGTGTGCAAACTAATGGGGCGAACTCACTGAAGTTCAATCTCTCGCGTCTCCACACTGACTGGCATTTCTTCTGCAAAGCAGTCCTGGAGGAGGTGGGCGGCCGCATATGCGAGTGGTTTAGAGGCAACATTGCCCATGAGTGTACTGTCAAATTGCTTTTTTGGAGAGCTACTTGGTCTACAGGCTTTTGCTTTTGCTTTAACCCTGTTGTAACAGACCTGATTCAGCCAATGAAGGCCCTGGCGAGACAATTGAGGGTAGCTGCACCATATACAGCCATGATGTCTTCAGGTTTACATAATGTCACTTCTATCCATCTCCAACCAGCTGTCTTCAATACTGTCAATGCTGTTCAGGGAAATACTGGATCGTCTGCTTAGTTCTGCTGCTTGACCTAGTCTCTGTAGACAGATGGGTTGCCTCCTACAATGTACCAGTGTTACAGCTTACCGTGAGTTGCCCTAGGTCTGGCATTTCTGAGACTATGCTTGAAAGGTTCCCCCCGTGCATTCCTCTCTGTCTAGAAAGGTGAAAGGGTCATAGAGACTGTTTCCTTCTTCCTGGTCTTAGTCAGACAGCAGCCCTACCTGACCAATCAACTGAGTCTCTTGAGATTTCAGAGATTATCCTAGTACCTGTCTTGTAGCCTGGGTGCCAGTCTGTTTCTACTTTCTTATTAAATTGTCATGCTTGACAATGACATTGGAGTAGTAGGCAAAAGCCCAGACAGACCTGGGATCAGGCTACCTGTGTTACCGCTCTCTCCAGAAACAGTTCTGGCTATGCAGCACACACAGATCTGGGATCAGTCTACCTGTTTTACCGCTCTCTCCAGAAACAGTTCTGGCTATGCAGCACACACAGATCTGGGATCAGTCTACCTGTTTTACTGCTCTCTCCAGAAACAGTTCTGGCTATGCAGCACACACAGATCTGGGATCAGTCTACCTGTCTTACTGCTCTCTACAGAAACAGTTCTGGCTATGCAGCACACACAGATCTGGGATCAGTCTACCTGTTTTACCGCTCTCTCCAGAAACAGTTCTGGCTATGCAGCACACACAGATCTGGGATCAGTCTACCTGTTTTACTGCTCTCTACAGAAACAGTTCTGGCTATGCAGCACACACAGATCTGGGATCAGTCTACCTGTTTTACCACTCTCTCCAGAAACAGTTCTGGCTATGCAGCACACACAGATCTGGGATCAGTCTACCTGTTTTACTGCTCTCTACAGAAACAGTTCTCTGTGTCTCTGAGTAATAGCTGAATTGGAATGCGGCCCATAGCAACCTATGGGGAAACTCGCAAAGAGGAGATATGTGTTGCATTTTAGGTCTGTCGTGTATATCCTGCTTATGTCCGCCTAAATCTTGTTCTGTAGTAACAAGATTATATGTGTGTAATTATCCCTGTGTGTATAAACTGCATCATCTTTATGATATGGACATCACACATGCACTTTACTTAAAACCATTGACATATATAAACCCTGGATTGCGGATGCTAATGTTTTGCCCGTTGAGAGGCTTTGAAGCCACCGGTCGGCCATATTGTTCCTCCCAGCCACCGGTCGGCCATATTGTTCCTCCCAGCCACCGGTCGGCCATATTGTTTCTCCCAGCCACCGGTCGGCCATATTGTTCCTCCCAGCCACCGGTCGGCCATATTGTTCCTCCCAGCCACCGGTCGGCCATATTGTTCCTCCCCAGTAGGATCAGTCCTCCATAGGAATGAATGGAATTCTTCAGTATTTACTTGTATTTAAGTATTTCTTGTGTTAGTGGGGACAGTGACATTAGTACAACAACAAAAAATACGTACAGGAAAATGTTTTTTATATGTTATGTTATTTTAATTTGTATCTTTAGCTCATATAATATCATTTAAAAGTATGCATTATGGTGTCTCTATTAGAATAAATGTGTCAAAAATGAATGTAGACATTAATACATGCATTTCTATAGCTTCCACAATCTGTTTTTACAAATGAGGAGGAGTACCGAGATGGCTGCCCTGGGGCTTCAATACAGCGCCCACTGTCAGTCATCCAGGGTTTATACTAATCATTGCTTAAATCATGCATGTATTACTTGTTATTAGCATGCATGAGCTTCTATAATTTCTAATTATAAGGCTTAAAATATACAGTATAATAATACATCTGCCATTTAGCAGAAACTTTTATCCAAAGTGACTTACAGTCATGTGTGCATGCATGTTATGTTTGGGAGGCCTTGGGAATCAAACCCACAACTCTGGTGGTGCAAGCACCATGCTCTACCAACTGAACCACACAGCACCGTGCTCTACCACCTGAACCACACAGCACCGTGCTCTACCACCTGAGCCACACAGCACCAGGCTCTACCACCTGAAACACACAGCACCGTGCTCTACCAACTGAACCGCACAGCACCATGCTCTACCAACTGAGCCACACAGCACCGTGCTCTACCAACTGAACCACACAGCACCGTGCTCTACCACCTGAACCACACAGCACCGTGCTTTACCAACTGAACCACACAGCACCGTGCTCTACCACCTGAACCACACAGCACCATGCTCTACCAACTGAGCCACACAGCACGTGCTCTACCAACTGAACCACACAGCACCATGCTCTACCAACTGAACCACACAGCACCATGCTCTACCACCTGAACCACACAGCACCATGCTCTACCAACTGAGGCACACAGCACGTGCTCTACCAACTGAACCACACAGCACCATGCTCTACCAACTGAGCCACACAGCACCATGCTCTACCAACTGAGCCACACAGCACCATGCTCTACCACCTGAGCCACACAGCACGTGCTCTACCAACTGAACCACACAGCACCATAGCACCATGCTCTACCACCTGAACCACACAGCACCGTGCTCTACGAACTGAACCACACAGCACCGTGCTCTACCAACTGAGCCACACAGCACCATGCTCTACCAACTGAGCCACACAGCACCATGCTCTACCACCTGAACCACACAGCACCATGCTCTACCACCTGAACCACACAGCACCGTGCTCTACCAACTGAACCACACAGCACCATGCTCTACCACCTGAACCACACAGCGCCGTGCTCTACCAACTGAACCACACAGCACCATGCTCTACCAACTGAACCACACAGCACCATGCTCTACCACCTGAACCACACAGCACCGTGCTCTACCAACTGAACCACACAGCACCGTGCTCTACCAACTGAACCACACAGCACCGTGCTCTACCAACTGAACCACACAGCACCATGCTCTACCACCTGAACCACACAGCACCGTGCTCTACCAACTGAACCACACAGCACCATGCTCTACCAACTGAACCACACAGCACCATGCTCTACCACCTGAACCACACAGCACCATGCTCTACCAACTGAACCACACAGCACCGTGCTCTACCACCTGAACCACACAGCACCATGCTCTACCACCTGAACCACACAGCACCGTGCTCTACCAACTGAACCACACAGCACCGTGCTCTACCACCTGAACCACACAGCACCGTGCTCTACCAACTGAACCACACAGCACCATGCTCTACCAACTGAACCACACAGCACCATGCTCTACCACCTGAACCACACAGCACCGTGTTCTACCAACTGAGCCACACAGCACCATGCTCTACCACCTGAACCACACAGCACCATGCTCTACCACCTGAACCACACAGCACCATGCTCTACCACCTGAACCACACAGCACCATGCTCTACCAACTGAACCACACAGCACCATGCTCTACCAACTGAGCCACACAGCACCGTGCTCTACCACCTGAGCCACACAGCACCGTGCTCTACCACCTGAGCCACACAGCACCATGCTCTACCAACTGAACCACACAGGACCGTGCTCTACCAACTGAACCACACAGCACCATGCTCTACCAACTGAGCCACACAGCACCATTCTCTACCACCTGAACCACACAGCACCATGCTCTACCAACTGAGCCACACAGCACCATTCTCTACCACCTGAACCCCACGGCACCGTGCTCTACCACCTGAACCACACAGCACCATGCTCTACCAACTGAACCACACAGCACCGTGCTCTACCAACTGAACCACACAGCACCGTGCTCTACCAACTGAACCACACAGCACCGTGCTCTACCACCTGAACCACACAGCACCGTGCTCTACCACCTGAACCACACAGCACCATGCTCTACCAACTGAGCCACACAGCACCGTGCTCTACCACCTGAGCCACACAGCACCATGCTCTACCAACTGAACCACACAGCACCATGCTCTACCAACTGAGCCACACAGCACCGTGCTCTACCACCTGAGCCACACAGCACCGTGCTCCACCACCTGAGCCACACAGCACCATGCTCTACCAACTGAACCACACAGCACCATGCTCTACCAACTGAACCACACAGCACCATACTCTACCAACTGAGCCACACAGCACCGTGCTCTACCACCTGAGCCACACAGCACCGTGCTCTACCACCTGAGCCACACAGCACCATGCTCTACCAACTGAACCACACAGCACCATGCTCTACCACCTGAGCCACACAGCACCGTGCTCTACCAACTGAGCCACACAGCACCGTGCTCTATCAACTGAACCACACAGCACCATTCTCTACCACCTGAACCACACAGCACCATGCTCTACCAACTGAGCCACAGAGCACCATGCTCTACCAACTGAGCCACACAGCACCATGCTCTACCAACTGAGCCACACAGCACCATGCTCTACCACCTGAACCACACAGCACCGTGCTCTACCAACTGAACCACACAGCACCATGCTCTACCAACTGAACCACACAGCACCATGCTCTACCAACTGAACCACACAGCACCATGCTCTACCAACTGGGTTACAGAGGACCACCTTAGGTCTTTCTGTGAAATTGTGTACTGACTCGTTGTTTGCTTCATATGATGTGTTCATTGTTTTAGATGACTGAACAATGATGTGATGGTGTAGGGAGCAGTAGTAGCTCTCTCACAGTAGTTATTGGGATTGATGGTCCCATGATGATGTCACCATCCTACAGGACTCTGTGGAGGACATGCAGACCATAGACAGCTGTGAGTATATCTGGGAGGCAGGGGTGGGGTTCGCCCAGTCCCCCCCACTCAACTACATCCACGACCTCAACAGGTGAGTCACAGTGATGAGAGTCCTTAAGTTGACGTCTGTGTTCTGATGATCTTTATGATCCTCTTTCCATCCTCTCGCTCTCTCTCTCACTCTACCCCCACTATCTCTCTCTCTCTCTCTCTCTCTCTCTCTCTCTCTCTCTCTCTCTCTCTCTCACTCTACCCCCACTCTCTCTCTCTCTCTCTCTCTCTCTCTCTCTCTCTCTCTCTCTCTCTCTCTCTCTCTCTCTCTCTCTCTCTCTCTCTCTCTCTCTCTCTCTCTCTCTCTCTCTCTCTCTCACTCTACCCCACAGTGAACCTCTTTCTATGTATGATTTTGACCACTCAGGACGGAGCTGCTGAGGCTGCTGCTAACCTGTTTATCTGAGGCCATGTACCTCCCTCCCTCCTCAGACAACACCATCCTCAACCCCTGGGTCAGCTTCTTCTGCTCCACAGAAAACAGGTGCACACACACACACACACACACACACACACACACACACACACACACACACACACACACACACACACACACACACACACACACACACACACACACACACACACACACACACACACACACACGCAATCCAACACAAACATACACCAAACCACATGATTTCCCCCTAACAATAACTGACACAAGTGATTCTTGCCCTCTGTCCACCTACCTCAGGCATGCCCTGCCTCTCTTCACCTCCCTGGTAAACGTGGTGTGTGCCTACGACCCGGTCGGCTACGGCATCCCCTACAATCACCTGCTCTTCTCCGACTACCGGGAGCAGCTGGTGGAGCAGGCCGTGCAGATCCTCATCGTCACCCTGGAGCACGATGGAGGAGGGCTGGCCCACCGACCCCCCTCACCCTCCAGCATGGAGGACCAGGATGTAAGACCAGGACCCTTCCACACAGGGGGAGGGTGATGCTGTGTGTGTGTGTCTCTCTGTCTGTGTGTGTGTCTTTCACATTTAATTCAACTTACATTGTGTTAACATTCACCTTCAGAGACCAGGGGCCTGTCATGATACATTGTGTTAACATTCACCTTCAGAGACCAGGGGTCTGTCATGATCCATTGTGTTAACATTCACCTTGAGAGACCAGGGGCCTGTCATGATCCATTGTGCGAACATTCACCTTCAGAGACCAGGGGCCTGTCATGATCCAGTGTGCTAACATTCACCTTGAGAGACCAGGGGCCTGTCATGATCCATTGTGTTAACATTCACCTTCAGAGACCAGGGGCCTGTCATGATCCAGTGTGCTAACATTCACCTTCAGAGACCAGGGGTCTGTCATGATCCACTGTGTTAACATTCACCTTCAGAGACCAGGGGACTGACATGATCCAGTGTGCTAACATTCACCTTCAGAGACCAGGGGCCTGTCATGATCCATTGTGCGAACATTCACCTTCAGAGACCAGGGGCCTGTCATGATCCAGTGTGCTAACATTCACCTTCAGAGACCAGGGGCCTGTCATGATCCATTGTGCGAACATTCACCTTCAGAGACCAGGGGCCTGTCATGATCCAGTGTGCTAACATTCACCTGCAGAGACCAGGGGCCTGTCATGATCCATTGTGTTAACATTCACCTTCAGAGACCAGGGGCCTGTCATGATCCATTGTGCGAACATTCACCTTCAGAGACCAGGGGCCTGTCATGATCCAGTGTGCTAACATTCACCTGCAGAGACCAGGGGCCTGTCATGGCCCTCAGTTGTTGCTGTTACATACTTTTTCTCTCTGTCTCTCTGCAGTCTGTGGGCCCTGACAACCTGTTTGTAAACTACCTTTCAAGAATTCACAGGGAAGAGGTACAGTCATTCTTCTTGTTGTCATATTTTTCACACATTTCAAATCAAATCAAATCAAATTGTATTTGTCACATGCGCCGAATACAACAGGTGTAGATCTTACAGTGAAATGCTTACTTACAAGCCCTTAACCAACAATGCAGTTCAAGAAATAGATTTAGGAAAATATTTACTAAATAAACTAAAGTAAAAAATGTAACACAATGGATGTAACAGAATAAAATGGCGATAGTCCGGGTGGCCATTTGATGAATTGTTCAGCAGTTTTATGGCTTGGAGGTAGAAGCTGTTAAGGAGCCTATTGGTCCTAGACATCCTCATTTTAATGGTGCATTACATGTAGACTGAATGCTACACTGTTTTAGTTGTGAGGAATGTTCAGTCTCATTTAACCAGGCTACAGTGCAGCCGTGTCAAGACCCTAGTCTAAAGGTCTGACCCTAGTCTAAAGGTCTGACCCTAGTCTAAAGGTCTGACCCTAGTCTAAAGGTCTGACCCTAGTCTAAAGGTCTGACCCTAGTCTAAAGGTCAGACCCTAGTCTAAAGGTCTGACCCTAGTCTAAAGGTCTGACCCTAGTCTAAAGGTCTGACCCTAGTCTAAAGGTCTGACCCTAGTCTAAAGGTCAGACCCTAGTCTAAAGGTCTGACCCTAGTCTAAAGGTCTGACCCTAGTCTAAAGGTCTGACCCTAGTCTAAAGGTCAGACCCTAGTCTAAAGGTCAGACCCTAGTCTAAAGGTCTGACCCTAGTCTAAAGGTCAGACCCTATTCTAAAGGTCTGACCCTAGTCTAAAGGTCTGACCCTAGTCTAAAGGTCTGACCCTAGTCTAAAGGTCAGACCCTAGTCTAAAGGTCAGACCCTAGTCTAAAGGTCTGACCCTAGTCTAAAGGTCAGACCCTAGTCTAAAGGTCTGACCCTAGTCTAAAGGTCTGACCCTAGTCTAAAGGTCAGACCCTAGTCTAAAGGTCTGACCCTAGTCTAAAAGTCTGACCCTAGTCTAAAGGTCTGACCCTAGTCTAAAGGTCTGACCCTAGTCTAAAGGTCTGACCCTAGTCTAAAGGTCAGACCCTAGTCTAAAGGTCAGACCCTAGTCTAAAGGTCTGACCCTAGTCTAAAGGTCAGACCCTAGTCTAAAGGTCTGACCCTAGTCTAAAGGTCTGACCCTAGTCTAAAGGTCAGACCCTAGTCTAAAGGTCTGACCCTAGTCTAAAAGTCTGACCCTAGTCTAAAGGTCATGTGACCCCCTCAATAAGACTATTACTTTGTAGTTCTCACTTCTTTGTAGTTATCTCTTCTTTGTAGTTATCTCTTCTTTCTAGTTCTCTTTTCTTTGTAGTTATCTGTTCTTTGTAGTTATCTCTTTGTAGTTATATTTTCTTTGTAGTTCTCTCTTCTTTGTAGTTCTCTTTTCTTTCTAGTTCTCTTTTCTTTGTAGTTCTCTGTTCTTTGTAGTTCTCTGTTCTTTGTAATTCTCTCTTCTATCATGTTGACACACTTTCTCCTCTAATGGTACATCACAAGTGCATCTTTGCTATGTGAAAAGACGTTGGTCTAAAGGTCTCAAATGAAAATGTGAACCTCAGAGCCTGCTTGTGTCACTCCCTCTCCAGGACTATGACTTTGTGTTGAAGGGACTGGCTCGCCTGTTGGTAAACCCTCTGATGCAGACCTACCTGCCTAACTCCACCAAGAAGATCCAGTTCCACCAGGAGCTGCTGGTGCTCTTCTGGAAGCTCTGTGACTTCAATAAGGTCAAATATCATATATTATTATATATATTATTATCATATTATATATGATTATACGATCATAAGGTAGGAGACTTGCCTGATCCCAGATCTGTGTTATTCCTTACCATACTGTACGGGTGCTAAGCTATACAGCACAAACAGATCTAGGACCAGTCTGGTAGGAAACCATGCAGGTTGTTATTGTGTTGACTGTATTCAGTTAAGTCACATTATATTTGAAAAAAATAACATTTTAGCTAGATACCACTTCATCATCATCATCAGTGAATACACAACAGGTAGAAGACAGGTACGGTTGAAGTCGGAAGTTTACATACACTTAGGTTGGAGTCATTAAAACTTGTTTTTCAACCACTCCACACATTTCTTGTTAACAAACTATAGTTTTGGCAAGTCAGTTAGGACATCTACTTTGTGCATGACACAAGTCATTTTTCCAACATTTTTTTGCAGACAGATTATTTCACTTATAATTCACTGTATCATAATTCCAGTGGGTCAGAAGTTTACATACACTAAGATGACTGTGCCTTTAAACAGCTTGGAAAATTCCAGAAAATGATGTCACAGCTTTAGAAGCTTCTGATAGGCTAATTGACATCATTTGAGTTAATTGGAGGTGTACCTGTGGATGTATTTCAAGGCCTACCTTCAAACTCAGTGTATCTTTGCTTGGCATCATGGGAAAATCAAAAGAAATCAGCCAAGACCTCAAGAAAAAAAATTGTAAACCTCCACAAGTCTGGTTCATCCTTGGGAACAAGTTCCAAATGCCTGAAGGTACCACATTCATCTCTACAAACAATAGTACACAAGTATAAACACCATGGGACCATGCAGCCGTCATACCGCTCTTGAAGGAGACGCCTTCTGTCTCCTAGAGATGAACGTACTTTGGTGTGAAAAGTGAAAATCAATCCCAGAACAACAGCAAAGAACCCTGTGAAGATGCTGGAGGAAATAGGTACAACAGTATCTATATGCACAGTAAAACGAGTCCTATATCGACGTAACCTGAAAGGCCGCTCAGCAAGGAAGAAGCCACTGCTCCAAAACCGCCATTAAAAAAAGCCAGACTACGGTTTGCAACTGCACATGGGGACAAAGATCGTATTTTTTGGAGAAATGTCCTCTGGTCTGATGAAACAGAAATAGAAATGTTTGGCCATAATGACCATCGTTATGTTTCGAGGAAAAAGGGGGAGGCTTGCAAGCCGAAGAACACCATCCCAACCGTGAAGCACGGGTGTGGCAGCATCATGCTGTGGTGGTGCTTTGCTGCAGGAGGGACTGGTGCACTTCACAAAATAGATGGCATCATGAAGATGGAAAATGATGTGGATATATTGAAGCAACATCTCAAGACATCAGTCAGGAAGTTCAAGCTTGGTCGCAAATGGGTCTTCCAAATGGACAATGACCCCAAGCATACTTCCAAAGTTGTGGCAAAAGGGCTTAAAGACAACAAAGTCAAGGTATTGAAGTGGCCATCACAAAGCCCTGACCTCAATCCCATAGAAGATTTGTGGGCAGAACTGAAAAAGTGTGTGCAAGCAAGGAGGCCTACAAACCTGACTCAGTTACATCAGCTCTGTCAGGAGGAATGGACCAAAATCCACCCAACTTGTGGGAAGCTTGTGGAAGGCTACCCGAAACGTTTGACCCAAGTTAAACAATTTAAAGGCCATGCTACCAAATACTAATTGAGTGTATGTAAACTTCTGACCCACTGGGAATGTGATGAAAGAAATCAAAGCTGAAATAAATCATTCTCTCTACCATTATTCTGACATTTCACATTCTTAAAATCAAGTGGTGATCCTAACTGACCTTGTGAAAAACTGAGTTTAAATGTATTTGGCTAAGGTGTATGTAAACTTCCGACTTCAACTGTACATACGTACATAATATACCATATTGACATCATCAGTGAATACACAACAGGTAGAAGACAGGTACATACATAATATACCATTTTGACATCATCAGTGAATATACACAACAGGTAGAAGACAGGTACATACATAATATACCATATTGACATCATCAGTAAATACACAACAGGTAGAAGACAGGTACATACATAATATACCATTTTGACATCATCAGTGAATATACACAACAGGTAGAAGACAGGCACATACATAATATACCATATTGACAGTAATGTTACATTTAGTAGCCGAAATCTTAATTGAAAATCAATAAAAGAGTCAAAATAGACTAGAGGAATAGCCTGCCCTCAACAGAGATAGAATAGAGGAATAGCCTACCCTCAACAGAGATAGAATAGAGGAATAGCCTGCCCTCAACAGAGATAGAATAGAGGAATAGCCTACCCTCAACAGAGATATAATAGAGGAATAGCCTACCCTCAACAGAGATAGAATAGAGGAATAGCCTGCCCTCAACAGAGATAGAATAGAGGAATAGCCTGCCCTCAACATAGATAGAATAGAGGAATAGCCGACACTCAACAGAGATAGAATAGAGGAATAGCCTGCCCTCAGCAGAGATAGAATAGAGGAATAGCCGACCCTCAACAGAAATAGAATAGAGGAATAGCCTACCGTCAACAGAGATAGAATAGAGGAATAGTCGACCCTCAACAGAGATAGAATAGAGGAATAGCCTGCCCTCAACAGAGATAGAATAGAGGAATAGCCTGCCCTCAACAGAGATAGAATAGAGGAATAGCCTGCCCTCAACAGAGATAGAATAGAGGAATAGCCGTCCCTCAACAGAGATAGAATAGAGGAATAGCCGACCCTCAACAGAGATAGAATAGAGGAATAGCCGACCCTCAACAGAGATAGAATAGAGAAATAGCCTGCCCTCAACAGAGATAGAATAGAGAAATAGCCTGCCCTCAACAGAGATAGAATAGAGGAATAGCCTGCCCTCAACAGAGATAGAATAGAGAAATAGCCTGCCCTCAACAGAGATAGAATAGAGGAATAGCTTGCCCTCAACAGAGATAGAATAGAGGAATAGCCGACCCTCAACAGCGATAGAATAGAGGAATAGCCTGCCCTCAACAGAGATAGAGTAGAGGAATAGCCTGCTCTCAACAGAGATAGAATAGAGGAATAGCCGTCCCTCAACAGAGATAGAATAGAGGAATAGCCGACCCTCAACAGAGATAGAATAGAGGAATAGCCGACCCTCAACAGAGATAGAATAGAGAAATAGCCTGCCCTCAACAGAGATAGAATAGAGAAATAGCCTGCCCTCAACAGAGATAGAATAGAGGAATAGCCTGCCCTCAACAGAGATAGAATAGAGAAATAGCCTGCCCTCAACAGAGATAGAATAGAGGAATAGCCTGCCCTCAACAGAGATAGAATAGAGGAATAGCTCTCAACAGAGATAGAATAGAGGAATACCCTCAACAGCGATAGAATAGAGGAATATCCTGCCCTCAACAGAGATAGAGTAGAGGAATAGCCTGCTCTCAACAGAGATAGAATAGAGGAATAGCCGTCCCTCAACAGAGATAGAATAGAGGAATAGCCTGCCCTCAACAGAGATAGAATAGAGGAATAGCCTGCCCTCAACAGAGATAGAATAGAGGAATAGCCTGCCCTCAACAGAGATAGAATAGAGGAATAGCCTGCTCTCAACAGAGATAGAATAGAGGAATAGCCTGCTCTCAACAGAGATAGAATAGAGGAATAGCCTGCCCTCAACAGAGATAGAATAGAGGAATAGCCGTCCCTCAACAGAGATAGAATAGAGGAATAGCCGACCCTCAACAGAGATAGAATAGAGGAATAGCCGACCCTCAACAGAGATAGAATAGAGAAATAGCCTGCCCTCAACAGAGATAGAATAGAGGAATAGCCTGCCCTCAACAGAGATAGAATAGAGAAATAGCCTGCCCTCAACAGAGATAGAATAAAGGAATAGCCTGCCCTCAACAGAGATAGAATAGAGGAATAGCCGGCCCTCAACAGCGATAGAATAGAGGAATAGCCTGCCCTCAACAGAGATAGAGTAGAGGAATAGCCTGCTCTCAACAGAGATAGAATAGAGGAATAGCCGTCCCTCAACAGAGATAGAATAGAGGAATAGCCTGCCCTCAACAGAGATAGAATAGAGGAATAGCCTGCCCTCAACAGAGATAGAATAGAGGAATAGCCTGCCCTCAACAGAGATAGAGTAGAGGAATAGCCTGCTCTCAACAGAGATAGAATAGAGGAATAGCCGTCCCTCAACAGAGATAGAATAGAGGAATAGCCTGCCCTCAACAGAGATAGAATAGAGGAATAGCCTGCCCTCAACAGAGATAGAATAGAGGAATAGCCTGCCCTCAACAGAGATAGAATAGAGGAATAGCCTGCTCTCAACAGAGATAGAATAGAGGAATAGCCTGCTCTCAACAGAGATAGAATAGAGGAATAGCCTGCTCTCAACAGAGATAGAATAGAGGAATAGCCGTCCCTCAACAGAGATAGAATAGAGGAATAGCCTGCCCTCAACAGAGATAGAATAGAGGAATAGCCTGCCCTCAACAGAGATAGAATAGAGGAATAGCCTGCCCTCAACAGAGATAGAGTAGAGGAATAGCCTGCTCTCAACAGAGATAGAATAGAGGAATAGCCGTCCCTCAACAGAGATAGAATAGAGGAATAGCCTGCCCTCAACAGAGATAGAATAGAGGAATAGCCTGCCCTCAACAGAGATAGAATAGAGGAATAGCCTGCCCTCAACAGAGATAGAATAGAGGAATAGCCTGCTCTCAACAGAGATAGAATAGAGGAATAGCCTACCCTCAACAGAGATAGAATAGAGGAATAGCCTGCCCTCAACAGAGATAGAATAGAGGAATAGCCTGCCCTCAACATAGATAGAATAGAGGAATAGCCGACACTCAACAGAGATAGAATAGAGGAATAGCCTGCCCTCAGCAGAGATAGAATAGAGGAATAGCCGACCCTCAACAGAGATAGAATAGAGG